>NC_092719.1:221374603-221667603 GCF_047496885.1 Scyliorhinus torazame
TGACACCCATACTGACACTAACACACACGCTGACGCACACACTGACACTGACACTGACACACACACACACTGACCAAACACACTGACACACACATACTGACACACACAAACTGACACACCACTGACACACACACACTAACACGCACACTGTGACACAGACTGACACACACACACTGACACGCAGACTGACACACAGACTGACACTCACACTGTCACACATGCACATTGATACACACAAACACACACTGACCCACTGACACGCACACACACTGACACATACACACACTGACGAACACACACTGACACACACACTGATACACACACTTACATACACACACTGACACACACACATGGACACACAATCACTGACACACACACACTGACACACACATGGAGACACACACTGACACACACACTGACACACACACACACTGACGCACACGCACTGAAACACAAAATGACACACAGACTGACACATGCACTGACAGACACATGCACTGACACACACACACTGACACACACACAGACACACACACTAACACGAACACTGTCACACACACTGACACACACACATTGACACACAGCCACGCTGCCACACATACTGACACACTCACTGACACACACACACTCACACACACACTGATACACACACTGACACACACACACTGACACACACACATTGACACACACACTTACACATGCACTGAAACACACACTGACACACACACATTGACACACCCATTGCCACACAGACACTGACACACACTGACACAGTGACATGCACACACATTGACACATTCACACACAGGCGCACACACACTGACACACACACTGATACACACACTTACATACACACACTGACACACAATCACTGACACACACACACTGACACACACACGGAGACACACATTGACACACACACACTGCCACACACACACACACTCACTGACACACACGCTCTGAAACACACATTGACACACACACTGACACACAGACTAACACGCACACTGTCACACACACTGACACACACACACTGAAACACACACACACCGACACACACACACTCACACACACTGATACACACACTGACACACACACTGACACACACACACTGACACACACACTGACACACACACTGAAACACACACTGACACACACACTGACACACCCACTAGCACACAGACACTGACGCACACTGACACACACAGACTGACACACACAATGACACAGACACTGACAAACACACTGACACACACAATGACACACACACTGACACACTCACTGGCACACAGACACTGACACACACTGACACACACACACTGACACACAATAACTGACACACACACAATGACACACACACTGACACACTCACTGGCACACAGACACTGACACACACTGACACACACATACTGACGCACATAACTGACACACCCACTGCCACAAACACACTGAAACACACACTGACACACATGCAACGACAAACACACTGACACACACACACTGACACACACACTGACACGTATGCATTGAAACGCTCTCTGACACACACATACTGACACACACACACTGACACACAATAACTGACCCACACACACTGACACACACACTGATAGACACGCACTAAAACACACACACTGGCACACACGCACTGACACACACACTGACACACACACACACTGACAAACACACTGACACTGACACAGACACACACACACTGACACACACCTGCTGACACACACAAACTGACACACACACACTGGCACGCACACTGTCACACAGACTGACACACACACACACTGACACACACACTGAAACACAGACTGACATACACGCTGTCGCACACACTCACTGACACACACAAACATACACTGACAAACTGACACGCACACACACTGACACATACAAACTCTGACACACACACTGAAAAACACACACACTGACACACACCCACTGACACACACACACTGATACACACATTGGCACACACACACTGACACACAAACTGACACTGAAACACTGACACTGACACACACACTGACACACACATACTGACACACACAATCTGACACACACACTGACACACACACGCTAACACGCACACTGTCACACAGACTGACACACACACACACTGACACACAGACTGAAGCACACGCTGTCACACATGCACATTGACACACACAAACTCACACTGACACACTGACATGCACACACACTGATACATACACACACTGACGCACACAAACTGACACACAATCACAGTCACACACACACTGACACACACACGGAGACACACACTGACACACACACACTGACACACACACACACTGACACACACACACTGACACATACACTGACACATGCACTGACAGACACATGCACTGACACACACACACTGACGCACACACTGACACACACACTAACACGAACACTGTCACATACACTGACACACACACATTGACACACACACACACTGCCACACATACTGACACACACACTGACACACACAAACTCACACACACACTGATGCACACACTGACACACACACTAACACGAACACTGTCACACACACTGACACACACACACACTGTCACACATACTGACATACACACTGACAAACACACACTCACACACACACTGATACACACACTGACACACACACACTGACACACACACACTGACACACACACTGATACACACACTGAAACACACACTAACACACTCACTGACACACCCACTGGCACACAGACACTGACACACACACTGATAGAAACGCACTAAAACACACACACTGGCACACACGCACTGACACACACACTGACACACACACACACTGACACACACACAATAACTGACACACTCACACTGACACACACACTGACACACACACTGGCACACACACACTGACAGACACACTGGCACACACAAACTGAAACACACACTGACACACAGACTGACACACCCACTGGCACACAGACACTGCCACACACAGACTGACACACAGACTGACACACACACTGACACACACATTTACATACACAATGACACAAACACTGACACACCTACTGGCACACAGACACTGACACACAGACTGACACACCCACTGGCACACAGACACTGCCACACACAGACTGATACACAGACTGACACACACACTGACACACACATTTACACACACAATGACACAAACACTGACACACCTACTGGCACACAGACACTGACACACACTGACACACACATACTGACGCTCTCAACTGACACACCCACTGACACACACACACTTAAACACACACACACTGACAAACAGTGACACACACTCTGACACAAACGCACTGACACACACACACTGACACACACTGACGCACAGGCTGACACACACGCTGTCACACACGCACCCTGTCACACACACACACTGACACACTGACACGCACTAACACACACACACTTACGCAAACACACTGACACACACACTGACACACGCTTTGACACACACACTCACTGACTCACACACACTGACACACACCCACTGACACCCAGAATGACACACACACACTGACACACACACTGACACATGCACTGACAGACACACGCACTGACACACACACACTGAAACACACACTGACACACAAACACACTGACACACACACACACACACTGACACACACACACAGACACACACACACTGAAACACTCATTGACACACACACACTGACACCCATACTGACACTAACACACACTGACACACACACTGACACTGACACTGACACACACACAAACTGACCAAACACACTGACACACACATACTGACACACACAAACTGACACACCACTGATACACACACACTAACACGCACACTGTCACACAGACTGACACACACACACTGACACGCAGACTGACACACAGACTGACACTCACACTGTCACACATGCACATTGATACACACAAACACACACTGACCCACTGACACGCACACACACTGACAATACACACACTGACGAACACACACTGACACACACACTGATACACACACTTACATACACACACTGACACACACACATGGACACACAATCACTGACACACACACACTGACACACACACGGAGACACACACTGACACACACACACTGACACACACACACAATGACGCACACGCACTGAAACACAAAATGACACACACACTGACACATGCACTGACAGACACATGCACTGACACACACACACTGACACACACACTGACACACACACTAACACGAACACTGTCACACACACTGACACACACACATTGACACACAGACACACTGCCACACATACTGACACACTCACTGACACACACACACTCACACACACACTGATACACACACTGACACACACACACTGACACACACACACTGACACACACATTGACACATGCACTGAAACACACACTGACACACACACTGACACACCCACTGGCACACAGACACTGCCACACAGACACTGACACACACTGACACAGTGACATGCACACACACTGACACATTCACACACAGGCGCACACACACTGACACACACACTGATACACACACTTACATACACACACTGACACACAATCACTGACACACACACTGACACACACACGGAGACACACAATGACACACACAAACTGACACACACACATTGGCACACAGACACACTGCCACACATACTAACACACTCACTGACACACACACACTCACACACACACTGATACACACACTGACACACACACTGACACACCCACTGGCACACAGACACTGACACACAGACACTGACACACACTGACCCAGTGACATGCACACACACTGACACATTCACACACAGGCGCACACACACTGACACACACACTGATACACACACTTACATACACACACTGACACACAATCACTGACACACACACACTGACACACACACGGAGACACACATTGACACACACACACTGACACACACACACACTCACTGACACACCCGCTCTGAAACACACATTGACACACACACTGACACACAGACTAACACGCACACTGTCACACACACTGACACACACACACTGAAACACACACACACCGACACACACACACTCACACACACTGATACACACACTGACACACACACACACTGACACACACACACTGAAACACACACTGAAACACACACTGACACACCCACTAGCACACAGACACCGGCGCACACTGACACACACAGACTGACACACACAATGACACACACACTGACACACAAACTGACACACACAATGACATACACACTGACACACTCACTGGCACACAGACACTGACACACACTGACACACACATACTGACGCACATAACTGACACACCCACTGCCACAAACACACTGAAACACACACTGACACACATGCACCGACACACACACTGACACACACACACTGACACACACACTGACACATATGCACTGAAACGCTCTCTGACACACACATACTGACACACAAAGACTGACACACAATAACTCACACGCACACACTGACACACACACTGATAGAAACACACTAAAACACACACACTGGCACACACGCACTGACACACACACTGACACACACACACACACTGACACACACACAATAACTGACACACTCACACTGACACACATACTGACACACACACTGGCACACACACACTGACACACACATACAGACACACACGCTCTGACACACACACTGACACACACATACTGACACACACAACTGACACACACACACTGACACACACGCACTGACAAACACACAAAGACACACACACTGACACATGCACTGACACACCGACTGACACACACGCTGTCACATACGCACACTGGCACACACTGACACACACATACTGACACACACAACTGACACACACTGACACACACACTGACACACACGCACTGACAATCACACAATGACACACATACTGACACACACACTGACACACACAGACACACACACACTGAGAAACACTGATACACACTCTGACACACACACACGGACACACAAACACACTGACACATACACACACTGACAAACACACTGACACTGACACACTGACACACACACACTGACACACACATGCTGCCACACACAAACTGACACACACACACTGGCACGCACACTGTCACACAGACTGACACACACACAGATGACACACACACTGAAACACAGACTGACATACACGCTGTCGCACACACTCACTGACACACACAAACATACACTGACACACTGACACGCGCACACACTGACACATACACACTCTGACACACACACTGAAAAACACACACACTGACACACACCCACTGACACACACACACTGATACACACATTGGCACACACACACTGACACACAAACTGACACTGAAACACTGACACTGACACACACACACTGACACACACATACTGACACACACAAACTGACACACACACTGACACACACACGCTAACACGCACACTGTCACACAGACTGACACACACACACACTGACACACAGACTGAAACAGACGCTGTCACACACGCACATTGACACACACAAACACACACTGACACACTGACACGCACACACACTGATACATACAAACACTGACGCAAACAAACTGACACACAATCACAGTCAGACACACACTGACACACACACGGAGACACACACTGACACACACACACTGGCACACCACACACTGACACTAACACACTGACACATACACTGACACATGCACTGACAGACACATGCACTGACACACACACACTGACGCACACACTGACACACACAATAACACGAACACTGTCACACACACTGACACACACACATTGACACACACACACACTGTCACACATACTGACACACACACTGACACACACACACTCACACACACACTGACGCACACACTGACACACACACTAACATGAACACTGTCACACACACTGACACACACACATTGAAACTCACACTGTCACACATACTGACACACACACTGACAAACACACACTCACACACACACTGATACACACACTGACACACACACACACTGACACACACAGACTGACACACACAAATGACACACACTGACACACACGCACTGACAAACACATAATGACACACATAATGACACACACACTGACACACACTGACACGCACACATACTGAGAAACACTGATACACACTCTGACACACACACACGGACACACAAACACACTGTCACATAAACACACTGACACTGACACACTGACACACACACACTGACACACACATACTGACACACACAAACTGACACACACACACTAACACGCACACTGTCACACAGACTGACACACACACACTGACACACAGACTGTCACACAGACTGACATACACGCTGTCGCACACACACACTGACACACACAAACACAGACTGACACGCACACACACTGACACATACACACTCTGACACACACACTGACACACACACACTGACACACACCCAGTGACACACACACACTGATACACATACTGACACTCACACTGACACACACACACTGACACACACACTGACACACACACACTGCCACACATACTGACACACTCACTGACACACACACACTCACACACACACTGATACACACACTGACACACACACACTGACACACACACACTGACACACACACTTACACATGCACTGAAACACACACTGACACACACACTGACACACCCACTGGCACACAGACACTGACACACAGACACTGACACACACTGACACACACAGACTGACACACAGACTGTCACACACGCTGTCACACATGCACACTGACACACATAAACACACACTGACACAGTGACATGCACACACACTGACACATTCACACACAGGCGCACACACACTGACACACACACAGATACACACACTTACATACATGCACTGACACACACACACTGACACACACACGGAGACACACATTGACACACACACACTGACACACACACACACACTCACTGACACACACGCACTGAAACACACATTGACACGCACACTGACACACAGACTAACACGCACACTGTCACACACACTGACACACACACACTGAAACACACACACACCGACACACACACACTGACACACACTGATACACACACTGACATACACACTGACACACACACACACTGACACACACACTGACACACACACTGAAACACACACTGACACACACACTGACACACCCACTAGCACACAGACACTGACGCACACTGACACACACAGACTGACACACACAATGACACACACAATGACACACACACTGACACACACAATGACACACACACTGACACACTCACTGGCACACAGACACTGACACACACTGACACACACATACTGACGCACATAACTGACACACCCACTGCCACAAACACACTGAAACACACACAGACACACATGCACCGACACACACACTGACACACACACACTGACACACACACTGACACATATGCACTGAAACGCACACACTGACACACACACACTGACACACACACACACACACTGACACACACACAATAACTGACACACTCACACTGACACACACACTGACACACACGCACTGACACACACACACTGACACACACAATGACACACACTGACACACACACACTGACACACACAATGGCATACACACTGACACACACATACTGACACACACAACTGACACACACACACTGACACACACGCACTGACAAACACACAAAGACACACACACTGACACATGCACTGACACACCGACTGACACACACATTCTGTCACATACGCACACTGGCACACACACTGACACACACATACTGACACACACAACTGACACACACTGGCACACACACTGACACACACGCACTGACAAACACACAATGACACACATACTGACACACACACTGACACACACAGACACACACACACTGAGAAACACTGATACACACTCTGACACACACACACGGACAGACAAACACACTGACACACCACACACTGACACTAACACACTGACACATACACTGACACATGCACTGACAGACACATGCACTGACACACACACACTGACGCACACACTGACACACACACTAACACAAACACTGTCACACACACTGACACACATAACTGACACACCCACTGCCACACACACACTGCCAAACACACACTGACCAATACTGACACACACACTGACACACACAGACTGACACACACAAATGACACACACTGACACACACGCACTGACAAACACACAATGACACACATACTGACACACACACTGACACGCACACACACTGAGAAACACTGATACACACTCTGACACACACACACGGACACACAAACACACTGTCACATAAACACACTGACAAACACACTGACACTGACACACTGACACACACACACACTGTCACACATACTGACACACACACTGACACACACACACTCACACACACACTGACGCACACACTGACACACACACTAACACGAACACTGTCACACACACTGACACACACACATTGACACACACACACAATGTCACACATACTGACACACACGCTGACAAACACACACTCACACACACACTGATACACACACTGACACACTCACACTGACACACACACACTGACACACACACTGATACACACACTGAAACACACACTATCACACTCACTGACACACCCACTGGCACACAGACACTGACACACACTGACACACACAGACTGACACACACACTGACACACACACTGATACACACACTGACACACACAATGACACAATCACTGAAAAACCTACTGGCACACAGACACTGACAAACACTGACACACACATACTGACACACATAACTGACACACCCACTGCCACACACACACTGCCAAACACACACTGACCAATACTGACACACACACTGACACACACAGACTGACACACACAAATGACACACACTGACACACACGCACTGACAAACACACAATGACACACATACTGACACACACACACTGACACGCACACACACTGAGAAACACTGATACACACTCTGACACACACACACGGACACACAAACACACTGTCACATAAACACACTGACACTGACACACTGACACACACACACTGACACACACACTGACACACACAAACTGACACACACACACTAACATGCACAATGTCACACAGACTGACACACACACACTGACACACAGACTGTCACACAGACTGACATACACGCTGTCGCACACACACACTGACACACACAAACACACACTGACACGCACACACACTGACACATACACTCTCTGACACACACACTGACACACACACACTGACACACACCCAGTGACACACACACACTGATACACATACTGACACTCACACTGACACACACACACTGACACACACACTGACACACACACACTGCCACACATACTGACACACTCACTGACACACACACACTCACACACACACACTGATACACACACTGACACACACACACTGACACACATACACTGACACACACACTTACACATGCACTGAAACACACACTGACACACACACTGACACACTCACTGGCACACAGACACTGACACACAGTCACTGACACACATTGACACACACAGACTGACACACAGACTGTCACACACGCTGTCACACTTGCACACTGACACACACAAACACACACTGACACAGTGACATGCACACACACTGACACATTCACACACAGGTGCACACACGCTGACACACACACTGATACACACACTTACATACACACACTGACACACAATCACTGACACACACACACTGACACACACACGGAGACACACATTGATACACACACACTGACACACACACACACTCACTGACACACACGCACTGAAACACACATTGACAAACACACTGACACACAGACTAACATGCACACTGTCACACACACTGACACACACACACCGACACACACACACTCACACACACTGACACACACGCACTGACACACACACACACACTGACACACACACTGACACACACGCACTGACACACACACAATGACACTCACACTGACACACACACACTTAAACACACACTGATACACACACTGATACACACACTGAAACACACTGGCACACACAGACTGCCACACCCACTGACACCCAGCGACTGACACACACACACTGAAACACACAATGACACACACAATCACAGACACACACTGACACACACTCAGTGACACACGCACACTGACACACGCACACTGAAACACACACTGACACACACAATCACACAAACACAGACACCCACATGAACACACACACACTGACAAACCCACAATGACACACAGACAATGACACACCCACACTGACACACACTGACACACACACACTGACACAAACGCACTGACACACTCACAGTGACACACACACACACTGACACACACTGACACCCAAAATGACACACACACACTGACTGACACACACGCTGTCACACACTCACACTGACAAACACAAACACACACTGACACATTGACACGCAACACACTGACACACACACACACTGACGCACACACTGATACACACACTTACATACACACACTGACACACACACACACTGACACACACGCACTGAAACACACACTGACACATGCACTGACATAAACATGCACTGACACACACACACTGACACACACAATGACACACACACTAACACGCACACTGTCACACACACTGACACACACACACTGCCACACACACTGACACACAGACACTTAAACACACACTGATACACACACTGAAACACACTGACACACACAGACTGCCACACCCACTGACACCCAGCGACTGACACACACACACTGAAACACACACTGACACACACAATCACACAATCACAGACACACACACTGACACACACTCAGTGACACACGCACACTGACACACGCACTGAGACACAAACACAGACACACACATGAACACACACACACTGACAAACCCACAATGACACACAGACAATGACACACCCACACTGACACACACACTGACACACACACACTGACACACACGCACTGACACACTCACAGTGACACACACACACACTGACACACACTGACACCCAAAATGACACACACACACTGACTGACACACACACTGACACACACGCACTGACACACAAACACTGACACACACACTGACACACACGCACTGACACACACACACACTGACACACACGCACTGACACACACACAATGACACATATACTGACACACACAAACACACACACACACACTGATAAACACTGATACACACTCTGACACACACACACTGACACAGAAACACACTGACACATACACACACTGACACACACACTGACACCCACCCACTCACACACACACACTGACACCCACAAAGACACACACACACTAACACACACACACTGAAACACGCACTGACACACAAACACGCTGACACAAACACTGACACACACGCACTGAAACACACACTCTGACACACGCACACTGACACACACACACTGACACACAATAACTGTCACACTCACACTGACACTCACGCTCTGACACACACACATTGACACACATTGGCAGACATGCACTGACACACACACTGACACACACACACATTGACACACACACACTGACACACAATAACTGACACACACTGACACACACACTGACACACACGCACTGACACACACACACTGACATACACATTGGCACACACACACTGACATACACGCACACACTGACACACACGCACTGACACACACACAGACACACAAACACTGACACACACATACTGACACACAAAAACTGACACACACACACTAATACGCACACTGTCACACACACTTACACACACACACTGACACACACACACTGATACACACATTGGCACACACACACTGACACACAAACTGACACTGAAACACTGACACTGACACACACACACTGACACACACATACTGACACACACAAACTGACACACACACTGACACACACACGCTAACACGCACACTGTCACACAGACTGACACACACACACACTGACACACAGACTGAAACACACGCTGTCACACACGCACATTGACACACACAAACACACACTGACACACTGACACGCACACACACTGATACATACAAACACTGACGCAAACAAACTGACACACAATCACAGTCAGACACACACTGACACACACACGGAGACACACACTGACACACACACACTGGCACACCACACACTGACACTAACACACTGACACATACACTGACACATGCACTGACAGACACATGCACTGACACACACACACTGACGCACACACTGACACACACAATAACACGAACACTGTCACACACACTGACACACACACATTGACACACACACACACTGTCACACATACTGACACACACACTGACACACACACACTCACACACACACTGACGCACACACTGACACACACACTAACATGAACACTGTCACACACACTGACACACACACATTGAAACTCACACTGTCACACATACTGACACACACACTGACAAACACACACTCACACACACACTGATACACACACTGACACACACACACAATGACACACACTGACACACACGCACTGACAAACACATAATGACACACATAATGACACACACACTGACACACACTGACACGCACACATACTGAGAAACACTGATACACACTCTGACACACACACACGGACACACAAACACACTGTCACATAAACACACTGACACTGACACACTGACACACACACACTGACACACACATACTGACACACACAAACTGACACACACACACTAACACGCACACTGTCACACAGACTGACACACACACACTGACACACAGACTGTCACACAGACTGACATACACGCTGTCGCACACACACACTGACACACACAAACACAGACTGACACGCACACACACTGACACATACACACTCTGACACACACACTGACACACACACACTGACACACACCCAGTGACACACACACACTGATACACATACTGACACTCACACTGACACACACACACTGACACACACACTGACACACACACACTGCCACACATACTGACACACTCACTGACACACACACACTCACACACACACTGATACACACACTGACACACACACACTGACACACACACACTGACACACACACTTACACATGCACTGAAACACACACTGAAACACACACTGACACACCCACTGGCACACAGACACTGACACACAGACACTGACACACACTGACACACACAGACTGACACACAGACTGTCACACACGCTGTCACACATGCACACTGACACACATAAACACACACTGACACAGTGACATGCACACACACTGACACATTCACACACAGGCGCACACACACTGACACACACACTGATACACACACTTACATACATGCACTGACACACACACACTGACACACACACGGAGACACACATTGACACACACACACTGACACACACACACACACTCACTGACACACACGCACTGAAACACACATTGACACGCACACTGACACACAGACTAACACGCACACTGTCACACACACTGACACACACACACTGAAACACACACACACCGACACACACACACTGACACACACTGATACACACACTGACATACACACTGACACACACACACACTGACACACACACTGATACACACACTGACACACACACTGACACACCCACTAGCACACAGACACTGACGCACACTGACACACACAGACTGACACACACAATGACACACACACTGACACACACACACTGAAACACACACACACCGACACACACACACTGACACACACTGATACACACACTGACATACACACTGACACACACACACACTGACACACACACTGACACACACACTGAAACACACACTGACACACACACTGACACACCCACTAGCACACAGACACTGACGCACACTGACACACACAGACTGACACACACAATGACACACACAATGACACACACACTGACACACACAATGACACACACACTGACACACTCACTGGCACACAGACACTGACACACACTGACACACACATACTGACGCACATAACTGACACACCCACTGCCACAAACACACTGAAATACACACAGACACACATGCACCGACACACACACTGACACACACACACTGACACACACACTGACACATATGCACTGAAACGCACACACTGACACACACACACTGACACACACACACACACACTGACACACACACAATAACTGACACACTCACACTGACACACACACTGACACACACGCACTGACACACACACACTGACACACACAATGACACACACACTGACACACACACACTGACACACACAATGGCATACACACTGACACACACATACTGACACACACAACTGACACACACACACTGACACACATGCACTGACAAACACACAAAGACACACACACTGACACATGCACTGACACACCGACTGACACACACATTCTGTCACATACGCACACTGGCACACACACTG
Source organism: Scyliorhinus torazame (assembly GCF_047496885.1). Classification (NCBI taxonomy): domain Eukaryota; kingdom Metazoa; phylum Chordata; class Chondrichthyes; order Carcharhiniformes; family Scyliorhinidae; genus Scyliorhinus; species Scyliorhinus torazame. The sequence goes on from NC_092719.1 coordinate 221,390,123, forward strand.
ACACACACATACTGACACACACAACTGACACACACTGGCACACACACTGACACACACGCACTGACAAACACACAATGACACACATACTGACACACACACTGACACACACAGACACACACACACTGAGAAACACTGATACACACTCTGACACACACACACGGACACACAAACACACTGACACACCACACACTGACACTAACACACTGACACATACACTGACACATGCACTGACAGACACATGCACTGACACACACACACTGACGCACACACTGACACACACACTAACACAAACACTGTCACACACACTGACACACATAACTGACACACCCACTGCCACACACACACTGCCAAACACACACTGACCAATACTGACACACACACTGACACACACAGACTGACACACACAAATGACACACACTGACACACACGCACTGACAAACACACAATGACACACATACTGACACACACACTGACACGCACACACACTGAGAAACACTGATACACACTCTGACACACACACACGGACACACAAACTCACTGTCACATAAACACACTGACACTGACACACTGACACACACGCACTGACACACTCACAGTGACACACACACACTGACACACACTGACACCCAAAATGACACACACACACTGACTGACACACGCACTGACACACAAACACTGACACACACACTGACACACACGCACTGACACACACACACACACTGACACACACGCACTGACACACACACAATGACACATATACTGACACACACAAACACACACACACACTGATAAACACTGATACACACTCTGACACACACACACTGACACAGAAACACACTGACACATACACACACTGACACACACACTGACACCCACCCACTCACACACACACACTGACACCCACAAAGACACACACACACTAACACACACACACTGAAACACGCACTGACACACAAACACGCTGACACAAACACTGACACACACGCACTGAAACACACACTCTGACACACGCACACTGACACACACACACTGACACACAATAACTGTCACACTCACACTGACACTCACGCTCTGACACACACACATTGACACACATTGGCAGACATGCACTGACACACACACTGACACACACACACATTGACACACACACACTGACACACAATAACTGACACACACTGACACACACACTGACACACACGCACTGACACACACACACTGACATACACATTGGCACACACACACTGACATACACGCACACACTGACACACACGCACTGACACACACACAGACACACAAACACTGACACACACATACTGACACACAAAAACTGACACACACACACTAATACGCACACTGTCACACACACTTACACACACACACTGACACACACACTGTCAAACAGGCTGACACACATGCTGTAACACACGCGCACTGACGCACACACACTGATACACACACTTACACACACACACTGGCACACACACTGACACACACACGCACACTGACACACACGCACTGACACACACACTGACACATACATACTGACACGCACAACTGATACACACTGACAAACACACACTGACACACACGCACTGTCAAACACACAATGACACACACACTGACACACGCACTGACACACCGACTGACACACACACTGTCACATACACACACTGACACACACACTGTCTCGCACATACTGACTGACACACAGACTGACACACATGCTGCCACACACGCAAACTGACACACACACACTGACACATTGACACGCACACACACTGACACATACACACACTGACGCACACACACTGATACACACACTTACCACACAGACTGGCACACACACAATGACACACACACACACACACACTGACGCACACACACTCACACACAGACACTGACACCCACTATGACACACACACTCTGACACACACATACTGACACACACACACTGACACACACACTAAAACACACACACTGACACACACACTGACACACAATCACTGGCACACACACACTGACACACACACGGAGACTCACACTGACACACACACACTGACACACACACACACTGACACACACGCACTGAAACACACACTGACACATGCACTGACAGAAACATGCACTGACACACACACACTGACACACACAATGACACACACACTAACACGCACACTGTCACACACACTGACACACACACACTGCCACACACACTGACATACACACACTTAAACACACACTGATACACACACTGAAACACACTGACACACACAGACTGCCACACCCACTGACACCCAGCGACTGACACACACACACTGAGACACACACTGACACACACAATCACACAATCACAGACACACACACTGACACACACTCAGTGACACACGCACACTGACACACGCACTGAGACACAAACACAGACACACACATGAACACACACACACTGACAAACCCACAATGACACACAGACAATGACACACCCACACTGACACACACACTGACACACACACACTGACACAAACGCACTGACACACTCACAGTGACACACACACACACTGACACACACTGACACCCAAAATGACACACACACACTGACACACACGCACTGACACACAAACACTGACACACACACTGACACACACGCACTGACACTCACACAGTAACACACACACTGTCACACAGACTGACACACACACACAGTGACACACACACTGATACACACACTTACATACACACACTGACACACACACACTGACACACACACTGACACACAATCACTGGCACACACACACTGACACACACACTTGACAAGGTCCCTCATGGTGGACTAGTACAAAAGGTGAAGTCACACGGGATCAGGGGTGAACTGGCAAGGTGGATACAGAACTGGCTAGGCCATAGAAGGCAGAGGGTAGCAATGGAGGGATGCTTTTCTAATTGGAGGGCTGTGACCAGTGGTGTTCCACAGGGATCAGTGCTGGGACCTTTGCTCTTTGTAGTATATATAAATGATTTGGAGGAAAATGTAACTGGTCTGATTAGTAAGTTTGCAGACGACACAAAGGTTGGTGGAATTGCGGATAGCGATGAGGACTGTCTGAGGATACAGCAGGATTTAGATTGTCTGGAGACTTGGGCGGAGAGATGGCAGATGGAGTTTAACCTGGACAAATGTGAGGTAATGCATTTTGGAAGGGCTAATGCAGGTAGGGAATATACAGTGAATGGTAGAACCCTCAAGAGTATTGAAAGTCAAAGAGATCTAGGAGTACAGGTCCACAGATCACTGAAAGGGGCTACACAGGTGGAGAAGGTAGTCAAGAAGGCATACGGCATGCTTGCCTTCATTGGCCGGGGCATTGAGTATAAGAATTGGCAAGTCATGTTGCAGCTGTATAGAACCTTAGTTAGGCCACACTTGGAGTATAGTGTTCAATTCTGGTCGCCACACTACCAGAAGGATGTGGAGGCTTTAGAGAGGGTGCAGAAGAGATTTACCAGAATGTTGCCTGGTATGGAGGGCATAAGCTATGAGGAGCGATTGAATAAACTCGGTTTGTTCTCACTGGAACGAAGGAGGTTGAGGGGCGACCTGATAGAGGTATACAAAATTATGAGGGGCATAGACAGAGTGGATAGTCAGAGGCTTTTCCCCAGGGTAGAGGGGTCAATTACTAGGGGGCATAGGTTTAAGGTGAGAGGGGCAAAGTTTAGAGTAGATGTACGAGGCAAGTTTTTTACGCAGAGGGTAGTGGGTGCCTGGAACTCACTACCGGAGGAGGTAGTGGAGGCAGGGACGATAGGGACATTTAAGGGGCATCTTGACAAATATATGAATAGGATGGGAATAGAAGGATACGGACCCAGGAAGTGTAGAAGATTGTAGTTTAGTCGGGCAGTATGGTCGGCACGGGCTTGGAGGGCCGAAGGGCCTGTTCCTGTGCTGTACATTTCTTTGTTCTTTGTTCTTTTGTTCACACACGGAGACTCACACTGACACACACACACTGACACACACACACACTGACACATACGCACTGAAACACACACTGACACATGCACTGACAGAAACATGCACTGACACACACACACTGACACACACACTGACACACACACTAACACGCACACTGTCACACACACTGACACACACACACATTGACACACACACTGACACACACACTGACACACACACTCATACACACACACTGATGTACACACTGACACACACACACTGACACACACACTGACACACCCACTGGCACACACACACTGACACTCACTGACACACACAGACTGACACACACTCTGACACACACACTGACACACACAGTGACACAAACACAGACACACCCACTGCCACACAGACACTGACACACACTGACATGCGCATACTGACACACATAACTGACACAAACACTGCCACACACCCACTGACACACACACACTGATACACACATTGACACACACACACTGACACACATACTGACACTATCACACTGACACTGACACACACAGACACACACACACTGACACACACATACTGACACACACAAACTGACACACACACTGACATACACACACTAATATGCACACCGTCACACACACTGACACACACTCACACTGACACACACTGACACACTGACTGACACACAGACTGACACACATGCTGCCACACACGCAAACTGACACACACACACTGACACATTGACACGCACACACACTGACACATACACACACTGACGCACACACACTGATACACACACTTACCACACAGACTGGCACACACACAATGACACACACACACACACACACACTGACGCACACACACTCACACACAGACACTGACACCCACTATGACACACACACTCTGACACACACATACTGACACACACACACTGACACACACACTAAAACACACACACTGACACACACACTGGCACACATGCACTGACACACACACATACACTGACACACACGCACTGACACAGACACTGGCACACACATACTGACACACACAACTGACACACACTGACACACACATACTGACACACACATGCACGGACAAACATACAATGACACACACACTGACACACGCACTGACACACCAAATGACACACACGCTGTCACATACGCACACTGACACACACACAGACACACTGACACACACACACAGACACACATACACACTGACGCACACACACTGACACACACACTGACACACACACTGACATACTGACACAAACCGACACACACACTGACAAACACACACTCTGACACACACACACACTGACACACACAACTGACACACACTGACAAACACACACTGACACACATGCACTGTCATACACACAATGACACAGACACTGACACACACACTGACAGACACACACTGATACACATACACTGACACACACACTGACACACACACTGACATACTGACACACACCGACACACACACTGACAAACACACACTCTGCCACACACACACACTGACACACACAACTGACACACACTGACAAACACACACTGACACACATGCATTGACATACACACAATGACACAGACACTGACACACACACTGACAGACACACACTGATACACATTCACTGACACACACACTGAGACACACACTGTGACACCCATACTGACACTGATACACACACTGACACACACACTGACAAACTCACTGATAAACACACTGACAAACACACACTGGCACACACACACATTGACACACACACTGACACACACACACTGAAACAGAAACTGACACACAGACTGACACACCCAAAGGCACACAGACACTGACACACACACTGATAAACACACTGACACACACACACTGACACACACACATTGACACACACAGACTGACACACACACACACTTACACACACACTGACACACACAGTGACACAAACACTGACACACACACTGACACACACTCAGTGACACACGCTCACTGACGCACACACACTGACACACAGACTGAGACACAAACATTGACACGCCCACTGGAACACAGACACTGACACACACATACTGACACACACAACTGTCACATCCACTGACACACACACACTGACAGACACACACACTTACACACACTGACACACACAATGACACCAAAACTGACACACACACTGACACACACACTGACACACAGACAGACACACAGACTGACACACACGCTGTCACACATGCACACTGACACCCACACACACTGACACACTGACACACACACACACTGACACAAACACACAATAACACAAACACACTGACACACACACTGACACACACATTTACAGACACACACTGACATACACACTGACACACACGCTCTGACACACACACACACTGAACCACACACACTCACACACACACACAGTGACACCCACAATGACACACACACAGTGACACACACACTGACACATGCACTGACAAACATACGCACTGACACACACACACTGAAGCACACACTGACACACAAACACACTGAAATACACACTGACACACATACACTGACACACACACTGACAAACACACACACACTGACACACTGACATGCACACACACTGACATAAACACTCTTATGCAAACACACTGACACACACATACTGACACACACATACTGACACACACACTAACACACACACTGTCACAAACACTGACACACACACTGACACACACGCTGTCACACACGCACACTGACGCACACACACTGACACACACACTGATACACACACTTACATACACAAACTGACACACACACACTGACACACACACTGACACACAATCACTGGCACACACACACTGACACACACACGGAGACTCACACTGACACACACACACTGACACACACACACACTGACAGACACGCACTGAAACACACACTGACACATGCACTGACAGAAACATGCACTGACACACACACACTGGCACACACAATGACACACACACTAACACGCACACTGTCACACACACTGACACACACACACTGCCACACACACTGACACACACACACACTTAAACACACACTGATACACACACTGAAACACACTGACACACACAGACTGCCACACCCACTGACACCCAGCGACTGACACACACACACTGAAACACACACTGACACACACAATCACACAATCACAGACACACACACTGATACACACTCAGTGACACACGCACACTGACACACGCACTGAGACACAAACACAGACACACACATGAACACACACACACTGACAAACCCACAATGACACACAGACAATGACACACCCACACTGACACACACACTGACACACACACACTGACACAAACGCACTGACATACTCACAGTGACACACACACACACTGACACACACTGACACCCAAAATGACACACACACACTGACTGCCAGACACACTGACACACACGCACTGACACACACATCTGACACACACACTGACACACACGCACTGACACACACACACTGACACACACACTGACACACACGCACTGACACACACACACAGACACGCACACTGACACAAACGCACTGACACACACACACTGACACACACACTGACACACACACTGACACACACGCACTGACACACACACACACTGGCACACACACTGACACATCTATACTGACAAACACAACTGACACAAACACTGACACACACACACTGACACACACAATAATACAAAAGCTGACCCACACAGTGACACACACTCCGTGACACACACACGTGCTGACACACTCACTGAAACACATACAGACACACAATCACACTGACACACAATAACTGACAGACACACTGACACACACACTGACGCACACCCACTTACACTCACACTCTGACACATGCACTGACACACACACACACTGAGACACACACTGACACACACGCACTGACACACACACTGACACACAATGACATACGCACACTGACACACACACACACTGACACACACGCACTGACACACACTCACTGACACATACACACTGACCCACACACACTGACACACACCCTGACGCACACACACTGACACACACACAAACACTGATACACTCACTGACACCCACAATGACACACATGCACTGACACACCCACACTGACACACACACACTGGCACGTGCACTGACACACACACACTGACACACACACACTGACACACACACACACACACTGACACACACACTGACACACACACACTGACACACAGACGCTGTGTCAGTGTGTGTGTGTCAGTGTGTGTGTCAGTGCGTGAGTGTCAGTGCGAGTGTCAGTTTGTTTGTGTGTCAGTTTGTGTTTCAGTGTGTGTGGCAGTGTGTGTTTATCATTGTGGGTGTCAGTGTGTGTGTGTGAGTGTGTGTGCGTCAGTGTGTGTGTGTCAGTGCGTGTGTGTCAGTGTGTGTGTCAGTGTGTTTGTGTGTAAGTGTGTATCAGTGTGTGTGTCAGTGTGTGTGCGTCAGTGTGTCACACAATCACACAATCACAGACTCACACACTGACACACACTCAGTGACACACACTCACTGACACACGCATACTGACACACACACTGAGACACAAACACAGACACACACATGGACACACACTGACACACCCACAATGACACCCACACACTGACACACCCACACTGACACACACACTGACACACACATACTGACACACACAACTGACACACACACTGACACATACACTGACTCACACACACTGACACACAGACTGACAATCACGCTGTCACACACGCACACTGACACACACACACACACACTGCCGCACACACACTGACACACACACTGATACACACTTACATACAAACACACTGACACACACACTGACACGCACACACACTGACACATTCACACACTGGCACACACACACTGTAACACTCACTGACACACAAACAAACTGACACACGCACTGACACACACGCACTGACACACACACTGACGCACACACACTGACACACACACACTGGCACACAATAACTGACACACGCACACTGACTCACACGCACAGACACACCACACTGACACACACACTGGCAAACATGCACTAACACACACATTGACACACACACACACTGACACACACACACTGACACACAATAACTGACACACACACTGACAGACACACTGACAGACACACACGGACACACACACACGTACACACACGCTGACCCACACTGACACACACACACTGACACACACACTGACACACATACTGACACTGACACACACACTGACACGCACACTGACACACACAGCGACACTGACACACACACTGACACACACATACTGGCAAACACAAACTGACACACACAAACTGACACACACACTGACGCACACTGACACATACACATTGACATACACACTGTCACACACACTGAAACAAAAACAATGACACACACGCTGTCACATACGCACACTGACGCACACACACACACACTGACACACCCACACTGACACACACACTGACACACACACACTTACACACATACTGACACACACAACAGATACAAACTGAAAGACACACACCGATACACATGCACTGACACACACACAATGACACACACACTGACACATGCACTGACACACAGACTGACACACACGCTATCACATACGCACACTGACACACACACACAATGACACACACACACAGACGCACACACACTGACACCCATACTGACATACTGACATGCACTGACACACACACTGACAAACACACACTCTGATACACACACACACTGACACACACGCACTGACACATCTATACTGACAAACACAACTGACACAAACACTGACACACACACACTGACACACACAATGATACAAAAGCTGACCCACACAATGACACACACTCCGTGACACACACACGTGCTGACACACTCACTGAAACACACACAGACACTCAATCACACTGACACACAATAACTGACAGACACACTGACACACACACTGACGCACACCCACTTACACTCACACTCTGACACATGCACTGACACACACACACACTGAGACACACACTGACACACACGCACTGACACACACACTGACACACAATGACACACGCACACTGACACACACACACTGACACACACCCTGACGCACACACACTGAAACACACACAAACACTGACACACTCACTGACACCCACAATGACACACACGCACTGACACACCCTCACTGTCAGTGTGTGCGCCAGTGTGTGTGTGTATCAGTGCGTGTGTGTCAGTGTGTGTGTCAGTGTGTGTGTGTCAGTGTGTGTGTCAGTGCGTGAGTGTCAGTGCGTGTGTCAGTTTGTTTGTGTGTCAGTTTGTGTTTCAGTGTGTGTGTCAGTGTGTGTTTGTCATTGTGGGTGTGTCAGTGCGTGTGTGTCAGTGTGTGTGTTTGTGTGTAAGTGTGTATCAGTGTGTGTGTCAGTGTGTGTGCATCAGTGTGTCACACAATCACACAATCACAGACTCACACACTGACACACACACTGACACCCAGACTGACACACACGCAGTCACATACGCACACTGACGCACACACACACACACACTGACACACCCACACTGACACACACACTGACACACACATACTTGCACACATACTGACACACACAACAGATACAAACTGAAAGACACACACCGATATACATGAACTGACACACACACAATGACACACACACTGACACACGCATTGACACACAGACTGACACCCACGCTGTCACATACGCACACTGACACACACACTCACTGACACACACACACAGACGCACACACACTGATACACACACTGACACCCATACTGACATACTGACATGCACTGACACACACACTGACAAACACACACTCTGATACACACACACACACAGACACACTCAACTGACACACACTGATACACACACACTCACACACATGCACTGACACACACACAATGACACAGACACTAACACACACACTGACAGACACACACTGACACACATACATTGAAACACACACTGACACACACACACACTGACACATGCACTGACACACACACACTGACACACACAAATGACACACACACTAACACACACACTGACGCACACACACTGACACACACACTGATACACACACTTACATACACACACTGACACACACACACTGACAAACACACTGACACACAATCACTGGAGACTCACACTGACACACACACACTGACACACACACACACTGACACACACGCACTGAAACACACACTGACACATGCACTGACAGAAACATGCACTGACACACACACACTGACACACACAATGACACACACACTAACACGCACACTGTCACACACACTGACACACACACACTGACACACACACACACTGACACACATGCACTGAAACACACACTGACACATGCACTGCCAGAAACATGCACTGACACACACACACTGACACACACAATGACACACACACTAACACGCACACTGTCACACACACTGACACACACACACTGACACACACACTGACACACACACACTTAAACACACACTGATACACACACTGAAACACACTGACACACACGGACTGCCACACCCACTGACACCCAGCGACTGACACACACACACTGAAACACACACTGACACACACAATCACACAATCACAGACACACACACTGACACACATTCAGTGACACACGCACACTGACACACGCACTGAGACACAAACACAGACACACACATGAACACACACAAACTGACAAACCCACAATGACACACAGACAATGACACACCCACACTGACACACACACTGACACACACACACTGACACAAACGCACTGACACACTCACAGTGACACACAAACACACTGACACACACACTGCCACCCAAAATGACACACACACACTGACTGACACACACACTGACACACACGCACTGACACACAAACACTGACACACACACTGACACACATGCACTGACACACACACACACTGACAAACACACTGACACACACGCACTGAAATACACACACAGACACACACACTGACACACACGCACTGACACACACACTGACACACACACTGACACACACTGACACACACACTGACATACACACACACACTGACACACACGCACTGACACACACACTGACACACACATACTGACACACACAACTGACACTAACAAACTGACACTGACACAAAAACAGACACACACACTGACACACACACTGACACACAGGCTGACACACATGCTGTCACACACGCGCACTGACGCACACACAATGATACACACACTTACACACACACACTGGCACACACACTGACACACACACGCAGACTGACACACACGCACTGACACACACCCTGACACATACATACTGACACACACAACTGACACACACTGGCACACTCCCACACTGACACAGACAACTGACACACACTCACACACGCACATTGACACACACACACTCACACATACATACTGACACACACAACTGACACACACTGACACACACACACTGACACACACGCACTGTCAAACACACAATGACACACACACTGACACACGCACTGACACACCGACTGACACACACACTGTCACATACACACACACACTGTCACACACATACTGACACACACAACTGACACACACTGACTCACACTCACTGACAGACACGCACTGACAAACACACAATGACACATATACTGACACACACAAACACACACACACACACTGATAAACACTGATACACACTCTGACACAGACACACTGACACAGAAACACACTGACACATACACACACTGACACACACACTGACACCCACACACTCACACACACATACTGATACACACATTGACACACACACACTGACACACACAAACTGACACACACACTGACACACACACACTAACACGCACTGTTACACAGCCTGACACACACACACAATGACACACAGACTGACACACAAGCTGTCGCACACGCACACTGACAAACACAAACACACACTGACACATTGACACGCACACACACTGACACATACACGCACTGACGCACACACACTGACACACATTCTGATACACACACTTACATACACACACTGACACACACACACTGACAAACACACTGACACACACATGAACACACACAAACTGACAAACCCACAATGACACACAGACAATGACACACCCACACTGACACACACACTGCCACACACACACTGACACAAACGCACTGACACACTCACAGTGACACACAAACACACTGACACACACACTGCCACCCAAAATGACACACACACACAGACTGACACACACACTGACACACACGCACTGACACACAAACACTGACACACACACTGACACACATGCACTGACACACACACACACTGACAAACACACTGACACACACGCACTGACACACACACACAGACACACACACTGACACACACGCACTGACACACACACACTGACACACACACTGACACACACGCACTGATACACACACACACTGGCGCACACACTGACAGATCTATACTGACAAACACAACTGACACAAACACTGACACACACACACACTGACACACACACTGACACACACAGTGACACAAACACTGACACACACTCAGTGACACACACTCACTGACGCACACACACTGACACACACACTGAGACACAAACATTGACACGCCCACTGGCACACAGACACTGGCACACACTGACACACACATACTGACACACACAACTGTCACATCCACTGACACACACACACTGACACACACACACTCTTACACACACACTGACACACACTATGACACAAAGACTGACTCACACACTGACACACACACACTGACACACAGACAGACACAGACTGACACACACGCTGTCACACATGCACACTGACACAAACACACAATAGCGCAAACACACTGAAACACACACTGACACACACATTTACAGACACACACTGACATACACACTGACACACATGCTCTGACACACACACACACTGAAGCACACACACTGACACACACACAGTGACACCCACAATGACACACACACAGTGACACACACACTGACACATGCACTGACAAACATACGCACTGACACACTCACACTGAAGCACACACTGACACACAAACACACTGAAATACACACTGACACACATGCACTTACACACACACACTGACACACACACTGACACACTCCCACTGACACACACACACTGATACACACACTGACAAAGACACACACACTGACACACTGACACGCACACATACTGACACACACATACTGACACACACACTAACACGCACACTGTCACAAACACTGACACACACACTGACACACAGACTGACACACACGCTGTCACACACGCACACTGACACGCACACGTACACTGATACGCACACACACTGACACATAGACACACTGACGCACACACAATGACACACACACTGATACACACACTTACACACACACTGACACACACTCTGACACACACGCACTGACATACACACACACTGACGCACGTACACTCACACACTCACACTGACACCCGCAATGACACACACACACTAACAGACACACTGAAACACACACTGACACACAGACACGCTGACACACACACTGACACACACACACTAACACGCACTGTTACACAGACTGACACACACACACAATGACACACAGACTGACACACAAGCTGTCGCACACGCACACTGACAAACACAAACACACACTGACACATTGACACGCACACACACTGACACATACACGCACTGACGCACACACACTGACACACATTCTGATACACACACTTACATACACACACTGACACACACACACTGACAAACACACTGACACACAATCACTGGCACACACACACTGACACACACACGGAGACTCACACTGAAACACACACACTGACACACACACACACTGACACACACGCACTGAAACACACACTGACAAATGCACTGACAGAAACATGCACTGACACACACACAATGACACACACACTAACACGCACACTGTCACACACACTGACACACACACTGCCACACACACTGACACACACACACTTAAACACACACTGACACACAGACTGACACACCCACTGGCACACAGACACTGACACACACACACTGACCCACACACTGATACACACACTGAAACACACTGACACACACGGACTGCCACACCCACTGACACCCAGCGACTGACACACACACACTGAAACACACACTGACACACACAATCACACAATCACAGACACACACACTGACACACATTCAGTGACACACGCACACTGACACACGCACTGAGACACAAACACAGACACACACATGAACACACACAAACTGACAAACCCACAATGACACACAGACAATGACACACCCACACTGACACACACACTGACACACACACACTGACACAAACGCACTGACACACTCACAGTGACACACAAACACACTGACACACACACTGCCACCCAAAATGACACACACACACTGACTGACACACACACTGACACACACGCACTGACACACAAACACTGACACACACACTGACACACATGCACTGACACACACACACACTGACAAACACACTGACACACACGCACTGACACATACACACTGACACACACACTGACACACACGCACTGATACACACACACTGGCGCACACACTGACAGATCTATACTGACAAACACAACTGACACAAACACTGACACACACACACACTGACACACACACACTGACACACACAGTGACACAAACACTGACACTCAGTGACACACACTCACTGACGCACACACACTGACACACACACTGAGACACAAACATTGACACGCCCACTGGCACACAGACACTGGCACACACTGACACACACATACTGACACACACAACTGTCACATCCACTGACACACACACACTGACACACACACACTCTTACACACACACTGACACACACTATGACACAAAGACTGACTCACACACTGACACACACACACTGACACACAGACAGACACACAGACTGACACACACGCTGTCACACATGCACACTGACACAAACACACAATAGCGCAAACACACTGAAACACACACTGACACACACATTTACAGACACACACTGACATACACACTGACACACATGCTCTGACACACACACACACTGAAGCACACACACTGACACACACACAGTGACACCCACAATGACACACACACAGTGACACACACACTGACACATGCACTGACAAACATACGCACTGACACACTCAGACTGAAGCACACACTGACACACAAACACACTGAAATACACACTGACACACATGCACTTACACACACACACTGACACACACACTGACACACTCCCACTGACACACACACACTGATACACACACTGACAAACACACACACACTGACACACTGACACGCACACATACTGACACACACATACTGACACACACACTAACACGCACACTGTCACAAACACTGACACACACACTGACACACAGACTGACACACACGCTGTCACACACGCACACTGACACGCACACGTACACTGATACGCACACACACTGACACATAGACACACTGACGCACACACAATGACACACACACTGATACACACACTTACACACACACTGACACACACTCTGACACACACGCACTGACATACACACACACACTGACGCACGTACACTCACACACTCACACTGACACCCGCAATGACACACACACACTAACAGACACACTGAAACACACACTGACACACAGACACGCTGACACACACACTGACACACACACACTAACACGCACTGTTACACAGACTGACACACACACACAATGACACACAGACTGACACACAAGCTGTCGCACACGCACACTGACAAACACAAACACACACTGACACATTGACACGCACACACACTGACACATACACGCACTGACGCACACACACTGACACACATTCTGATACACACACTTACATACACACACTGACACACACACACTGACAAACACACTGACACACAATCACTGGCACACACACACTGACACACACACGGAGACTCACACTGAAACACACACACTGACACACACACACACTGACACACACGCACTGAAACACACACTGACACATGCACTGACAGAAACATGCACTGACACACACACAATGACACACACACTAACACGCACACTGTCACACACACTGACACACACACTGCCACACACACTGACACACACACACTTAAACACACACTGACACACAGACTGACACACCCACTGGCACACAGACACTGACACACACACACTGACCCACACACTGATACACACACTGAAACACACTGACACACACGGACTGCCACACCCACTGACACCCAGCGACTGACACACACACACTGAAACACACACTGCCACACACAATCACACAATCACAGACACACACACTGACACACATTCAGTGACACACGCACACTGACACACGCACTGAGACACAAACACAGACACACACATGAACACACACAAACTGACAAACCCACAATGACACACAGACAATGACACACCCACACTGACACACACACTGACACACACACACTGACACAAACGCACTGACACACTCACAGTGACACACAAACACACTGACACACACACTGCCACCCAAAATGACACACACACACTGACTGACACACACACTGACACACACGCACTGACACACAAACACTGACACACACACTGACACACATGCACTGACACACACACACACTGACAAACACACTGACACACACGCACTGACACACACACACAGACACACACACTGACACACACGCACTGACACACACACACTGACACACACACTGACACACACGCACTGATACACACACACTGGCGCACACACTGACAGATCTATACTGACAAACACAACTGACACAAACACTGACACACACACACACTGACACACACACACTGACACACACAGTGACACAAACACTGACACACACTCAGTGACACACACTCACTGACGCACACACACTGACACACACACTGAGACACAAACATTGACACGCCCACTGGCACACAGACACTGGCACACACTGACACACACATACTGACACACACAACTGTCACATCCACTGACACACACACACTGACACACACACACTCTTACACACACACTGACACACACTATGACACAAAGACTGACTCACACACTGACACACACACACTGACACACAGACAGACACACAGACTGACACACACGCTGTCACACATGCACACTGACACAAACACACAATAGCGCAAACACACTGAAACACACACTGACACACACATTTACAGACACACACTGACATACACACTGACACACATGCTCTGACACACACACACACTGAAGCACACACACTGACACACACACAGTGGCACCCACAATGACACACACACAGTGACACACACACTGACACATGCACTGACAAACATACGCACTGACACACTCACACTGAAGCACACACTGACACACAAACACACTGAAATACACACTGACACACATGCACTTACACACACACACTGATACACACACTGACACACTCCCACTGACACACACACACTGATACACACACTGACAAACACACACACACTGACACACTGACACGCACACATACTGACGCACACATACTGACACACACACTAACACGCACACTGTCACAAACACTGACACACACACTGACACACAGACTGACACACACGCTGTCACACACGCACACTGACACGCACACGTACACTGATACGCACACACACTGACACATACACACACTGACGCACACACAATGACACACACACTGATACACACACTTACACACACACTGACACACACTCTGACACACACGCACTGACATACACACACACACTGACGCACGTACACTCACACACTCACACTGACACCCGCAATGACACACACACACTAACACACACACTGAAACACACACTGACACACAGACACGCTGACACAAACACTGACACACACGCACTGAAACACACACTCTGACACACGCACACTGACACACACACACTGACACACAATAACTGACACACTCACACTGACACTCACGCTCTGACACACACACATTGACACACATTGGCAGACATGCACTGACACACACACACATTGACACACACACACTGACACACAAAAGCTGACACACACACACACTGACACACACACTGACAAACACGCACTGACACACACACACTGACATTCACATTAGCACACACACACTGACACACACGCACTGACACACACACAGGCACACACACACTGACATACACATACGGACCACAAAAATAGACACACACACTGACACACACACACTAATACGCACACTGTCACACACACTTACACACACACACACTGGCACACACACTGACACACAGACACACACACACTGACACACACACTGACACATACATCCTGACACACACAACTGACACACACTGACACACACTCTGACACACACGCACTGACATACACACACACACTGATACATGTACACTCACACACACACACTGACACCCACAATGTCACACACACACTAACACACACACTGAAACACACACTGACACACAAACACGCTGACACAAACTCTGACACACACACACTGACACACAGACAGACACACAGACTGACACACACGCTGTCACACATGCACACTGACACAAACACACAATAGCGCAAACACACTGAAACACACACTGACACACACATTTACAGACACACACTGACATACACACTGACACACATGCTCTGACACACACACACACTGAAGCACACACACTGACACACACACAGTGACACCCACAATGACACACACACAGTGACACACACACTGACACATGCACTGACAAACATACGCACTGACACACTCACACTGAAGCACACACTGACACACAAACACACTGAAATACACACTGACACACATGCACTTACACACACACACTGATACACACACTGACAAACACACACACACTGACACACTGACACGCACACATACTGACGCACACATACTGACACACACACTAACACGCACACTGTCACAAACACTGACACACACACTGACACACAGACTGACACACACGCTGTCACACACGCACACTGACACGCACACGTACACTGATACGCACACACACTGACACATACACACACTGACGCACACACAATGACACACACACTGATACACACACTTACACACACACTGACACACACTCTGACACACACGCACTGACATACACACACACACTGACGCACGTACACTCACACACTCACACTGACACCCGCAATGACACACACACACTAACACACACACTGAAACACACACTGACACACAGACACGCTGACACAAACACTGACACACACGCACTGAAACACACACTCTGACACACGCACACTGACACACACACACTGACACACAATAACTGACACACTCACACTGACACTCACGCTCTGACACACACACATTGACACACATTGGCAGACATGCACTGACACACACACACATTGACACACACACACTGACACACAAAAGCTGACACACACACACACTGACACACACACTGACAAACACGCACTGACACACACACACTGACATTCACATTAGCACACACACACTGACACACACGCACTGACACACACACAGGCACACACACACTGACATACACATACGGACCACAAAAATAGACACACACACTGACACACACACACTAATACGCACACTGTCACACACACTTACACACACACACACTGGCACACACACTGACACACAGACACACACACACTGACACACACACTGACACATACATCCTGACACACACAACTGACACACACTGACACACACTCTGACACACACGCACTGACATACACACACACACTGATACATGTACACTCACACACACACACTGACACCCACAATGTCACACACACACTAACACACACACT
Organism: Scyliorhinus torazame; assembly: GCF_047496885.1. Classification (NCBI taxonomy): domain Eukaryota; kingdom Metazoa; phylum Chordata; class Chondrichthyes; order Carcharhiniformes; family Scyliorhinidae; genus Scyliorhinus; species Scyliorhinus torazame. Next base: position 221,411,071 of record NC_092719.1, read on the forward strand.
GAAACACACACTGACACACAAACACGCTGACACAAACTCTGACACACACACACTGACACACAGACAGACACACAGACTGACACACACGCTGTCACACATGCACACTGACACAAACACACAATAGCGCAAACACACTGAAACACACACTGACACACACATTTACAGACACACACTGACATACACACTGACACACATGCTCTGACACACACACACACTGAAGCACACACACTGACACACACACAGTGACACCCACAATGACACACACACAGTGACACACACACTGACACATGCACTGACAAACATACGCACTGACACACTCACACTGAAGCACACACTGACACACAAACACACTGAAATACACACTGACACACATGCACTTACACACACACACTGACACACACACTGACACACTCCCACTGACACACACACACTGATACACACACTGACAAACACACACACACTGACACACTGACACGCACACATACTGACACACACATACTGACACACACACTAACACGCACACTGTCACAAACACTGACACACACACTGACACACAGACTGACACACACGCTGTCACACACGCACACTGACACGCACACGTACACTGATACGCACACACACTGACACATACACACACTGACGCACACACAATGACACACACACTGATACACACACTTACACACACACTGACACACACTCTGACACACACGCACTGACATACACACACACACTGACGCACGTACACTCACACACTCACACTGACACCCGCAATGACACACACACACTAACACACACACTGAAACACACACTGACACACAGACACGCTGACACAAACACTGACACACACGCACTGAAACACACACTCTGACACACGCACACTGACACACACACACTGACACACAATAACTGACACACTCACACTGACACTCACGCTCTGACACACACACATTAACACACATTGGCAGAAATGCACTGACACACACACACATTGACACACACACACTGACACACAAAAGCTGACACACACACACACTGACACACACACTGACAAACACGCACTGACACACACACACTGACATTCACATTGGCACACACACACTGACACACACGCACTGACACACACACAGGCACACACACACTGACATACACATACGGACCACAAAAATAGACACACACACTGACACACACACACTAATACGCACACTGTCACACACACTTACACACACACACACTGGCACACACACTGACACACAGACGCACACAGACACACACACACTGACACACACACTGACACATACATCCTGACACACACAACTGACACACACTGACACACACTCTGACACACACGCACTGACATACACACACACACTGATACATGTACACTCACACACACACTGACACCCACAATGTCACACACACACTAACACACACACTGAAACACACACTGACACACAAACACGCTGACACAAACTCTGACACACACGCACTGAAACACACACTCTGATACACGCACACTGCCACACACACACTGACACACAATAACTGACACACTCACACTGACACTCACGCTCTGACACACACACATTGACACACATTGGCAGACATGCACTGACACACACACTGACACACACACACATTGACACACACACACTGACACACAATAACTGACACATACTGACACACACACTGACACACACGCACTGACACACTCACACTGACATACACATTGGCACACACACACTGACATACACACACACACTGACACACACGCACTGACACACACACAGACACACACACACTGACACACACATACTGACACACAAAAACAGACACACACACTGACACACACACACTAATACGCACACTGTCACACACACTTACACACACACACTGACACACACACTGACACACAGGCTGACACACATGCTGTCACACACGCGCACTGACGCACCCACACTGATACACACACTTACACACACATACTGGCACACACACGCACACTGACACACACGCACTGACACACACACTGACACATACATACTGACACACACAACTGACACACACTGACACACACACACTAACACACACGCACTGTCAAACACACAATGACACACACACTGATACACGCACTGACACACCGACTGACACACACACTGTCACATACACACACTGACATACACACTGTCTCACACATACTGAAACACACAACTGACACACACTGACTGACACTCACTGACAGACACGCACTGACAAACACACAATGACACATATACTGATACACACAAACACACACACACACACTGATAAACACTGATACACACTCTGACACACACACACTGACACAGAAACACACTGACACATACACACACTGACACACGCACTGACACCCACCCACTCACACACACACACTGATACACACATTGACACACACACACTGACACACACAAACTGACACACGCTCTGACACACACACACTAACATGCACTGTCACACCGACTGACACACACACACAATGACACACAGACTGACACACACGCTGTCACACACGCACACTGACAAACACAAACACACACTGACACATTGACATGCACACACACTGACACACACACACACTGACGCACACACACTGACACACACACTGATACACACACTTACATACACACACTGACACACACACACTGACACACACACTGACACACAATCACTGGCACACACACACTGACACACACACGGAGACTCACACTGACACACACACACTGACACACACACACACTGACACACACGCACTGAAACACACACTGACACATGCACTGACAGAAACATGCACTGACACACACACACTGACACACACAATGACACACACACTAACACGCACACTGTCACACACACTGACACACACACACTACCACACACACTGACACACACACACTTAAACACACACTGACACACAGACTGACATACCCACTGGCACACAGACACTGACACACACAAACACACTGATACACACACTGAAACACACTGACACACACAGACTGCCACACCCACTGACACCCAGCGACTGACACACACACACTGAAACACACACTGACACACACAATCACACAATCACAGACACACACACTGACACACACTCAGTGACACACGCACACTGACACACGCACTGAGACACAAACACAGACACACACATGAACACACACACACTGACAAACCCACAATGACACACAGACAATGACACACCCACACTGACACACACACTGACACACACACACTGACACAAACACAATGACACACTCACAGTGACACACAAACACACTGACACACACACTGCCACCCAAAATGACACACACACACTGACTGACACACACACTGACACACACGCACTGACACACAAACACTGACACACACACTGACACACACGCCCTGACACACACACACACTGACACACACACTGACACACGCACACACTGGCACACACACACTGACACATCTATACTGACAAACACAACTGACACAAACACTGACACACACAATGATACAAAAGCTGACCCACACAATGACACACACTCCGTGACACACACACGTGCTGACACACTCACTGAAACACACACAGACACACAATCACACTGGCACACAATAACTGACAGACACACTGACACACACACTGACACACACGCACTGACACACACACTGACACACACAATGACACACGCACACTGACACACACACACACTGACACACACGCACTGACACACACTCACTGACACATACACACTGACCCGCACACACTGACACACACCCTGACGCACACACACTGACACACACACAAACACTGACACACTCACTGACACCCACAATGACACACACGCACTGACAGACCCACACTGACACACACACACTGGCACGTGCACTGACACACACACACTGACACACACACTGACACACACACGCACACACACTGACACACACGCACTTACACACACACACTGACACACACACTGACACACAAGCACTGGCACACACACACTGACACACAGAAGCTGTGTCAGTGTGTGTGTGTCAGTGTGCGTGTCAGTGCGTGAGTTTCAGTGCGTGTGTCAGTTTGTTTGTGTGTCAGTTTGTGTTTCAGTGTGTGTGTCAGTGTGTGTTTGTCATTGTGGGTGTCAGTGTGTGTGTGTGAGTGCGTGTGCGTCAGTGTGTGTGTGTCAGTGCGTGGGTGTCTGTGTGTGTGGCAGTGTGTTTGTGTGTAAGTGTGTATCAGTGTGTGTGTCAGTGTGTGTGCGTCAGTGTGTCACACAATCACACAATCACAGACTCACACACTGACACACACTCAGTGACACACACTCACTGACACACGCATACTAACACACACACTGAGACACAAACACAGACACACACATGGACACACACTGACACACCCACAATGACATACACACACTGACACACCCAAACTGACACACACACTAACACACACATACTGACACACACAACTGACACACACACTGACACATACACTGACACACACACACTGACACACAGTGAAACACAGACTGACACACAGACTGACAATCACGCTGTCACACATGCACACTGACACACACACACACACACTGACACGCACACACACTGACACATTCACACACTGACGCACACACACTGACACACACACTGATACACACTTACATACAAACACACTGACACACACACTGACACACACACACTGACACACACACACTGATGCGCACACACTCACACACACCCACTGACACCCACAATGACACACCCACACTGACACTGAAACACACACTGACACACAAACAAACTGACACACGCACTGACACACACGCACTGACACACACACTGACACACACACACTGACACACCCACACTGGCACACAATAACTGACACACGCATACTGACTCACACGCACAGACACACCACACTGACACACACACTGGCAAACACGCACTAACACACACATTGACACACACACTCACTGACACACAATAACTGACACACACACTGACACACACACTGACAGACACACACTGACACACATACACGTACACACACGCTGATCCACACTGACACACACACACTGACACACACACTGACACACATACTGACACTGACACACACACTGACACGCACACTGACACACACAGTGACACTGACACACACACTGACACACACATACTGGCACACACAAACTGACACACACAAACTGACACACACACTGACGCACACTGACACATACACATTGACATACACACTGTCACACACACTGACCAACACACTGACACACACACACACTGACACACACACTGAAACAAAAACAATGACACACACACTGACACCCAGACTGACACACACGCTGTCACATACGCACACTGACACACACACACTGACACACCCAAACTGACACACACACTGACACACACACACTTACACACATACTGAATCACACAACAGATACACACTGAAAGACACACACCGATACACATGCACTGACACACACACAATGACACACACACTGACACATGCACTGACACACTGACTGACACACACACTGTCACATACGCACACTGACACATACACACTCACTGACACACACACACAATGACACACACACACAGACGCACACACACTGATACACACACTGACACCCATACTGACATACTGACATGCACTGACACACACACTGACAAACACACACTCTGATACACACACACACTGACACACTCAACTGACACACACTGATACACACACACTGACACACATGCACTGACACACACACAATGACACAGACACTAACACACACACTGACAGACACACACTGACACATATACATTGAAACACACACTGACACACACACACACTGACACATGCACTGACACACACACACTGACACACACAAATGACACACACACTGACACACACACTGACACACGCTGTCACATACGCACACTGACACAGACACACACTGACACACACACACAGACGCACACACACTGGCACACACACTGACACCCACACTGACATACTGACACGCACTGACACACACACTGACAAACACACTCTGACACACACACACTGACATACACAACTGACACACACTGATGCACACACACTCACACACATGCACTGACACACACACAATGACACAGACACTAACACACACACTGACACACAGTGAAACACACACTGACACACAGACTGACAATCACGCTGTCACACACGCACACTGACACACACACACACACACTGACACGCACACACACTGACACATTCACACACTGACGCACACACACTGACACACACACTGATACACACTTACATACAAACACACTGACACACACACTGACACACACACACTGACACACACACACTGATGCGCACACACTCACACACACCCACTGACACCCACAATGACACACCCACACTGACACTGAAACACACACTGACACACAAACAAACTGACACACGCACTGACACACACGCACTGACACACACACTGACACACACACACTGACACACCCACACTGGCACACAATAACTGACACACGCATACTGACTCACACGCACAGACACACCACACTGACACACACACTGGCAAACACGCACTAACACACACATTGACACACACACACACTGACACACAATAACTGACACACACACTGACACACACACTGACAGACACACACTGACACACACACACACGCTGATCCACACTGACACACACACACTGACACACACACTGACACACATACTGACGCTGACACACACACTGACACGCACACTGACACACACAGTGACACTGACACACACACTGACACACACATACTGGCACACACAAACTGACACACACAAACTGACACACACACTGACGCACACTGACACATACACATTGACATACACACTGTCACACACACTGACCAACACACTGACACACACACACACTGACACACACACTGAAACAAAAACAATGACACACACACTGACACCTAGACTGACACACACGCTGTCACATACGCACACTGACACACACACACTGACACACCCAAACTGACACACACACTGACACACACACACTTACACACATACTGACACACACTGAAAGACACACACCGATACACAAGCACTGACACACACACAATGACACACACACTGACACATGCACTGACACACTGACTGACACACACACTGTCACATACGCACACTGACACACACACACTCACTGACACACACACACAATGACACACACACACAGGCGCACACACACTGATACACACACTGACACCCATACTGACATACTGACATGCACTGACACACACACTGACAAACACACACTCTGATACACACACACACTGACACACTCAACTGACACACACTGATACACACACACTGACACACATGCACTGACACACACACAATGACACAGGCACTAACACACACACTGACAGACACACACTGACACATATACATTGAAACACACACTGACACACACACACACTGACACATGCACTGACACACACACACTGACACACACAAATGACACACACACTGACACACACACTGACACACACACACTGAAACACACACTGACACACAGACTGACACACACACTGACACACACATACTGACACACACAACAGACACACACTGAAACGCACACCCTGACACACATGCACTGACACACACACAATAACACACACACTGACACATGCACTGACACACAGACTGACACACGCTGTCACATACGCACACTGACACAGACACACACTGACACACACACACAGACGCACACACACTGGCACACACACTGACACCCACACTGACGTACTGACACGCACTGACACACACACACTGACATACACAACTGACACACACTGATGCACACACACTCACACACATGCACTGACACACACACAATGACACATACACTAACACACACACTGACACACACACACACTGACACACACACACTGACACACACACTGGCACATACCCACTGAAACACACACACTGATACACACATTGACACACAAACACTGACACACATACTGACACTGACACACACATTGATACACACACTGACACACACACACTGAAACACACAATGACACACAGACTGACACACCCAATGGCACACAGACACTGACACACACACACACTGAACCACACTGACACACACAGACTGACACACACCCTGTCACATACGCACACTGACACACACACTGACAAACACACACACTGACACACCCACACTGACACACATACTGACACACACAACTGACACACACACTGACACACACACTGACACACACACACTGATACACACACTGACACACAGACTGGCACACACACTGACACACACACATACTGACACACACAACAGACACACACAGAAACACACACACTGACACATGCACTGACACACAGACTGACACACACTGTCAGATACACACACTGACACACGCAATGACACAAACACTGACACACAGACTGACACACATATACACACTGACACACAGACAGACACACAGACTGACACACACTCGCTGTCACACACGCACACTGACACACACACACACACTGACACACACACACTGACACAAACACACAATAACGCAAACACACTGACACACACACACTGACACACACATTTACAGACACACACTGACATACACACTGACACACACGCTCTGACACACACACACACTGAACCACACGCACTCACACACACACAGTGTCACCCACAATGAAACACACACAGTGACACACACACTGACATATGCACTGACAGACACACGCACTGACACACACACACTAAAACACACACTGACACACAAACACACTGAAAAACACACTGACACACATGCACTGACACACACACTGACAGACACTGACACACACACTGACACACTCCCACTGACACACACACACTGATACACACACTGACAAACACACACACACTGACACACTGACACGCACACACACTGACACACACACACACTTACGCAAACACACTGACACACACATACTGACACACACATACTGACACACACACTGTCACAAACACTGACACACACACTGACACACAGACTGACACACACGCTGTCACACACGCACACTGACACACACACACACACTGACACGCACACACACTGACACATACACACCCTGACGCACACACAATGACACACACACTGATACACACACTTACACACGCACTGACATACACACACACACTGACGCATGTACACTCACACACACACACTGACACCCACAATGACACACACACACTAACACACACACACTGAAACACACACTGACACTCAAACACGCTGACACAAACACTGACACACACGCACTGAAGCACACACTCTGACACACGCACACTGACACACACACACTGACACACAATAACTGACACACTCACACTGACACTCACGCTCTGACACACACACATTGACACACATTGGCAGACATGCACTGACACACACACTGACACACACACACATTGACACACACACACTGACACACAATAACTGACACACACACACACTGACACACACACACTGACACACACATACTGACACACACATACTGACACACACACTGTCACAAACACTGACACACACACTGACACACAGACTGACACACACGCTGTCACACAAGCACACTGACACACACACACACACTGACACGCACACACACTGCCACATACACACACTGACGCACACACAATGACACACACACTGATACACACACGTACATACACACTGACACACAATCTGACACACACGCACTGACACACACTCACACACACTGACGCTCACAATGACACACACACACTAACAGACACACTGTGAAACACACACTGACACACAAACACGCTGACACAAACACTGACACACACGCACTGAAACACACACTCTGACACACGCAAACTGACACACACACACTGACACACAATAACTGACACACTCACACTGAAACTCACGCTCTGACACACACACATTGCCACACATTGACACACACACACTGACACACACGCACTGACACACACCCACTGGCATACACATTGGCACACACACACTGACATACACACACACACTGACACACACGCACTGACACACACACTGACACACACATACTGACAAACACAACTGACACTAACACACTGACACTGACCACACAGACACACACACACTGACACCCACATACTGACACACAAAAACAGACACACACACTGACACACACACACTAATATGCACAATGTCACACACACTTACACACACACACTGACACACAAACTGACACACAGACTGACACACATGCTGTCACACACGTGCACTGATGCACACACACTGATACACACACTTACACATACACACTGACACACACACACTGACACACAATAACTGACACGCACACCCTGACACACACACTGATACACACATACTAAAACACACACACTGGCACTCACACTGACACACACATGCACACTGACACACACGCACTGACAAACACACTGACACATACATACTGACACACACAACTGACACACACTGACACACACACACTGACACACACACACTGTCAAACACACAATGACACACACACTGACACACGCACTGACACACCGACTGACACACACACTGTCACATACACACACTGACACACACACTGTCACACACATACTGACACACACAACTGACACACACTGACACACGCACACTGACACACACGCACTGAAACACACACTGTCACATGCACTGACAGAAACATGCACTGACACACACACACTGACAACCACAATGACACACACACTAACACGCACACTGTCACACACACTGACACACACACACTGCCACACACACTGACACACACACACTTAAACACATACTGACACACGCACTGACACACCGACTGACACACACACTGTCACATACACACACTGACACACACACTGTCACACACATACTGACACACACAACTGACACACACTGACACACACACACTCACACACATGCACTGACACACACACTGTCACAAACACTGACACACACACTGACACACAGACTGACACACACGCTGTCACACACGCACACTGACACACACACACACACTGACACGCACACACACTGACACATACACACCCTGACGCACACACAATGACACACACACTGATACACACACTTACACACGCACTGACATACACACACACACTGACGCATGTACACTCACACACACACACTGACACCCACAATGACACACACACACTAACACACACACACTGAAACACACACTGACACACAAACACGCTGACACAAACACTGACACACACGCACTGAAACACACACTCTGACACACGCACACTGACACACACACAATGACACACAATAACTGACACACTCACACTGACACTCACGCTCTGACACACACACATTGACACACATTGGCAGACATGCACTGACACACACACTGACACACACACACATTGACACACACACACTGACACACAATAACTGACACACACACACACTGACACACACACACTGACACACACACTGACACACACACACTGCCACACACACTGACACACACACACATAAACACACACTGACACACGCACTGACACACCGACTGACACACACACTGTCACATACACACACTGACACACACACTGTCACACACATACTGACACACACAACTGACACACACTGACACACACACACTCACACACATGCACTGACACACACACAATGACACAGACACTAACACACACACTGACACACACACACACTGACACACACACACTGACACACACACTGGCACATACCCACTGACACACACACACTGATACACACATTGACACACAAACACTGACACACATACTGACACTGACACACACATTGATACACACACTGACACACACACACTGAAACACACAATGACACACAGACTGACACACCCAATGGCACACAGACACTGACACACACACACACTGAACCACACTGACACACACAGACTGACACACACCCTGTCACATACGCACAGTGACACACACACTGACAAACACACACACTGACACACCCACACTGACACACACACTGACACACACTTACTGACACACACAACTGACACACACACTGACACACACACTGACACACACACACTGATACACACACTGACACACAGACTGGCACACACACTGACACACACACATACTGACACACACAACAGACACACACAGAAACACACACACTGACACATGCACTGACACACAGACTGACACACACTGTCACATACACACACTGACACACGCAATGATACAAACACTGACACACAGACTGACACACATATACACACTGACACACAGACAGACACACAGACTGACACACACTCGCTGTCACACACGCACACTGACACACACACACACACTGACACACACACACTGACACAAACACACAATAACGCAAACACACTGACACACACACACTGACACACACATTTACAGACACACACTGACACACACGCTCTGACACACACACACACTGAACCACACGCACTCACACACACACAGTGTCACCCACAATGAAACACACACAGTGACACACACACTGACATATGCACTGACAGACACACGCACTGACACACACACACTAAAACACACACTGACACACAAACACACTGAAAAACACACTGACACACATGCACTGACACACACACTGACACAGACACTGACACACACACTGACACACTCCCACTGACACACACACACTGATACACACACTGACAAACACACACACACTGACACGCACACACACTGACACACACACACACTTACGCAAACACACTGACACACACATACTGACACACACATACTGACACACACACTGTCACAAACACTGACACACACACTGACACACAGACTGACACACACGCTGTCACACACGCACACTGACACACACACACACACTGACACGCACACACACTGACACATACACACCCTGACGCACACACAATGACACACACACTGATACACACACTTACACACGCACTGACATACACACACACACTGACGCATGTACACTCACACACACACACTGACACCCACAATGACACACACACACTAACACACACTGAAACACACACTGACACACAAACACGCTGACACAAACACTGACACACACGCACTGAAACACACACTCTGACACACGCACACTGACACACACACACTGACACACAATAACTGACACACTCACACTGACACTCACGCTCTGACACACACACATTGACACACATTGGCAGACATGCACTGACACACACACTGACACACACACACATTGACACACACACACTGACACACAATAACTGACACACACACACACTGACACACACACACTGACACACACATACTGACACACACATACTGACACACACACTGTCACAAACACTGACACACACACTGACACACAGACTGACACACACGCTGTCACACAAGCACACTGACACACACACACACACTGACACGCACACACACTGCCACATACACACACTGACGCACACACAATGACACACACACTGATACACACACGTACATACACACTGACACACAATCTGACACACACGCACTGACACACACTCACACACACTGACGCTCACAATGACACACACACACTAACAGACACACTGTGAAACACACACTGACACACAAACACGCTGACACAAACACTGACACACACGCACTGAAACACACACTCTGACACACGCAAACTGACACACACACACTGACACACAATAACTGACACACTCACACTGAAACTCACGCTCTGACACACACACATTGCCACACATTGACACACACACACTGACACACACGCACTGACACACACCCACTGGCATACACATTGGCACACACACACTGACATACACACACACACTGACACACACGCACTGACACACACACTGACACACACATACTGACAAACACAACTGACACTAACACACTGACACTGACCACACAGACACACACACACTGACACACACATACTGACACACAAAAACAGACACACACACTGACACACACACACTAATATGCACAATGTCACACACACTTACACACACACACTGACACACAAACTGACACACAGACTGACACACATGCTGTCACACACGTGCACTGATGCACACACACTGATACACACACTTACACATACACACTGACACACACACACTGACACACAATAACTGACACGCACACCCTGACACACACACTGATACACACATACTAAAACACACACACTGGCACTCACACTGACACACACATGCACACTGACACACACGCACTGACACACACACTGACACATACATACTGACACACACAACTGACACACACTGACACACACACACTGACACACACACACTGTCAAACACACAATGACACACACACTGACACACGCACTGACACACCGACTGACACACACACTGTCACATACACACACTGACACACACACTGTCACACACATACTGACACACACAACTGACACACACTGACACACACACACTGACACACACGCACTGAAACACACACTGTCACATGCACTGACAGAAACATGCACTGACACACACACTGACAACCACAATGACACACACACTAACACGCACACTGTCACACACACTGACACACACACACTGCCACACACACACTTAAACACACACTGATACACACACTGAAACACACTGACACACACAGACTGCCACACCCACTGACACCCAGCGACTGACACACACACACTGAAACACACACTGACACACACACACTGAAACGTGCACTGACACACACACACTGACACACAGATGGACACACGCGCACTGACACACCCACACTGACACCCACACTGACACATACATACTGACACACACAACTGACACACACACTGACACACACAGGCACACACACACACTGAAAAACACTGATACACACTCTGACACACACACACTGATGCACACACACTCACACACACTGACACACACAATGACACACGCACACTGTCACACACACCGGCACATGCACTGACAGACACACGCAGTGACACACACTGAAACACACGTTGACACACAAACACACTGACACACACACACAATGACACACAATAACTGACACACACTCACTGACACACACACTGACATACACAGTGTCACACACACAGTGACACACACTGGCACACTCCCACACTGACACAGACAACTGACACACACTCGCACACGCACATTGACACCCACACACTGACACATACATACTGACACACACAACTGACACACACTGACACACACACACTGACACACACGCACTGTCAAACACACAATGACACACACACTGACACACACACTGACACACCGACTGACACAAACGCTGTCACATACGCACACTGACACACACACACACACACTGACACACACACACACTGACACACACACACAGACGCACACACCCTGACATACACATTGACACCCACACTGACATACTGACACGCACTGACACACACACTGACAAACACACTCTGACACACACACACACAGTGACACACACAACTGACACACACTGATACACACACACTCACACACATACACTAACACACACACTGACACACACACACACTGAGACACACACACTGACACACGCACTGTCACATACCCACTGACACACACACATCGATACAAACACTGACACACACACACTGAAACACACTGACACACAGACTGACACAACCAATGGCACACAGACACTGACACACACGCACTGACACACACACTGACACACACACACTGACACACACATACTGACACATACATACTGACACACAATAACTGACACACACACACTGACACACACACTGACACACACACACTGACACACACTCACTGACACACACACTGGCACACACGCACTGACACACACACACTGACACACAATAACTGACACACACACTGACACACACACTGACACACACGCACTGATACACACACACTGACACACACACTGGCACACACACTGATGCACACACAGTGACACACACACTGACACATGCACTGACAGACACACACACACTGAAAAACACACTGACACACACGCACTGACACACACACTGACACACACACAGTGACACACACACACTGACACCCACACACTGACACACACACTGACACATTCACTGAAAGACACACGCACTGACACACACACACTGACACACACACACTGACACACACACCGAGAGACTGACACGCACACACACTGACACATACACACATTGATGCACACAATCACTGATGCACACACAATCACAAACACACTGACACCCACAGTGACACACACACACTGACACACACACTGACACATGCACTGACAGACACACACACACTGAAAACACACTGACACACACACACACTGACAAACACTGATACACGCTCTGACACATAGAAACTGACACACACACACTGACACACAGACACACTGAAACAGACACTGAACCACACCCACTGACACACACTGATACGCACATTGCCACACACACACTGACACTGTGACACACACACAAACACATGCACTGACACACACACACTGACACACACACTGACACACATACTCTAACACGCACACTGTCACACACACTGACACACACAAACACTGACACAAACACACACACTGACACACACACACTGACACACCCTGATACGCACATTGGAACACACACACTGACACACATACTGAAACTGACACACACACTGACACACACACTGACACTGACACACTTACACTGACACACACACTGACACACACACACTGACACACACATACTGACACACACAAACTGACACACACACTGATACACGCACTGACACACACACACTGACACACACACACATTGACACACACACTGACACACACAATGACACAAACACTGACACATACACTGATACACACTCAGTGCCACACACTCACAGACACACGCACACTGACACACCCACAGGCACACAAACACTGACACACACACTGACACACACACACACTGGCAAACACTGACACACACTCTGACACATGCGCACTGACACACACTGACACACACTGACACACACACTGACACACACGCTGACATACATTCACTGACACACACACAATGACAGACACTGACAAACACACTGACACACACACACTGACACACACACTGACACACACACTGACACACACACACTGACATAGACACACTGATACACACATTGACACACACACACTGACACAAATACTGACACACACACTGACACACACACTGACACTGACACACACACTGACACACACACACTGACACACACATACTGATACACACGGACTGACACACACACTGATACACACTGGCACACACACACACTGACACACACAAACACTGACAAACACACTGACACACACACACTGAAACACACACTGGCACACAGACCGACACACCCACTGGCGCACAGACACTTACACACACACACTGACAGATACACACTGAAACACACACTAAAGCACACAATGACACAAACACTGACACACACACTGACACACACACTGACACACAGTCAGTGACACATACTCACTGACATGCACATTGACACACACACTGACAATCACAAATTGACACACACACACGGAGACACACACACTGACACACACACAGACACAAGCACTGACACACACACACTGACACACACACTGACACACACATACTGTCACACACAACTGACACACACACACTGACCCACACACTGACATACACACACTGACAAACACTGACACACACTCTGACACATTCGCACTGACAAAGAGACTGACACACAGACTGACACACACGCTGTCACACACGCACACTGACACACACACTGACACGCTGACACGCACACACACTGACACACACACACAATGACGCACACACACTGATGCACACACACTCACACACACACACTGACACACACAATGACACACGCACACTGTCACACACACCGGCACATGCACTGACAGACACACGCAGTGACACACACTGAAACACACGCTGACACACAAACACACTGACACACACACACAATGACACACAATAACTGACACACACTCACTGACACACACACTGACATACACAGTGACACACACACAGTGACACACACTGGCACACTCCCACACTGACACAGACAACTGACACACACTCACACACGCACATTGACACACACACACTCACACATACATACTGACACACACAACTGACACACACTGACACACACACACTGACACACACGCACTGTCAAACACACAATGACACACACACTGACACACACACTGACACACCGACTGACACACACGCTGTCACATACGCACACTGACACACACACACACACACTGACACACACACACGCTGACACACACACACAGACGCACACACCCTGACACACACATTGACACCCACACTGACATACTGACACGCACTGACACACACACTGACAAACACACTCTGACACACACACACACAGTGACACACACAACTGACACACACTGATACACACACACTCACACACATACACTAACACACACACTGACACACACACACACTGAGACACACACACTGACACACGCACGGTCACATACCCACTGACACACACACATCGATACAAACACTGACACACACACACTGAAACACACTGACACACAGACTGACACAACCAATGGCACACAGACACTGACACACACGCACTGACACACACACTGACACACACACACTGACACACACATACTGACACATACATACTGACACACAATAACTGACACACACACACTGACACACACACTGACACACACGCACTGACACACACTCACTGACACACACACTGGCACACACGCACTGACACACACACACTGACACACAATAACTGACACACACACTGACACACACACTGACACACACGCACTGATACACACACACTGACACACACACTGGCACACAGCCTGACGCACACACAGTGACACACACACTGACACATGCACTGACAGACACACACACACTGAAAAACACACTGACACACACGCACTGACACACACACTGACACACACACAGTGACGCACACACACACTGACACCCACACACTGACACACACACTGACACATGCACTGAAAGACACACGCACTGACACACACACACTGACACACACACCGAGAGACTGACACGCACACACACTGACACATACACACATTGATGCACACACTCACTGATGCACACACAATCACAAACACACTGACACCCACAGTGACACACACACACTGACACACACACTGACACATGCACTGACAGACACACACTCACTGAAAACACACTGACACACACACACACACTGACAAACACTGATACACGCTCTGACACATAGAAACTGACACACACACACTGACACACAGACACACTGAAACAGACACTGAACCACACCCACTGACACACACTGATACGCACATTGCCACACACACACTGACACTGTGACACACACACAAACACATGCACTGACACACACACACTGACACACACACTGACACACATACTCTAACACGCACACTGTCACACACACTGACACACACAAACACTGACACAAACACACACACTGACACACACACACTGACACACCCTGATACACACATTGGAACACACACACTGACACACATACTGAAACTGACACACACACTGACACACACACTGACACTGACACACTTACACTGACACACACACTGACACACACACACTGACACACACATACTGACACACACACTGATACACACACTGACACACACACACTGTCACACACACACATTGACACACACACTGACACACACAATGACACAAACACTGACACATACACTGATACACACTCAGTGCCACACACTCACAGACACACGCACACTGACACACCCACAGGCACACAAACACTGACACACACACTGACACACACACACACTGGCAAACACTGACACACACTCTGACACATGCGCACTGACACACACTGACACACACACTGACACACACGCTGACATACATTCACTGACACACACTCAATGACAGACACTGACAAACACACTGACACACACACTGACACACACACTGACACACACCCACTGACATAGACACACTGATACACACATTGACACACACACACTGACACAAATACTGACACTGACACACACACTGACACACACACTGACACTGACACACACACTGACACACACACACTGACACACACATACTGATACACACGGACTGACACACACACTGATACACACTGGCACACACACACACTGACACACACAAAAACTGACAAACACACTGACACACACACACTGAAACACACACTGGCACACAGACCGACACACCCACGGGCGCACAGACACTTACACACACACACTGACAGATACACACTGAAACACACACTAAAGCACACAATGACACAAACACTGACACACACACTGACACACACACGGAAACACAGTCAGTGACACATACTCACTGACATGCACATTGACACACACACTGACAATCACAAATTGACACACACACACGGAGACACACACACTGACACACACACAGACACAAGCACTAACACACACACACTGACACACACACTGACACACACATACTGTCACACACAACTGACACACACACACTGACCCACACACTGACACACACACACTGACAAACACTGACACACACTCTGACACATTCGCACTGACAAAGAGACTGACACACAGACTGACACACACGCTGTCACACACGCACACTGACACACACACTGACATGCTGACACGAACATACACTGACACACACACACAATGACGCACACACACTGACACACACACTGACACACACACATACACACACACACTGACACACACACTGACACACACACTTACACACATGCACTGACACACACACTGACACACACGTACTGGCACACACACACACACTGACGCACACACACATTGTCACCCACAATGACACACTCACACTGACACACACACTGACACGTGCACTGACAGACACTGAAACACACACTGACTCACACACACACTGAAACACACACTGACACACACGCTGACACACACACTGACACACAAACACACTGAAACACACACTGACACAGAAACTGACACACACACAGACACACACACTGACACACACACTGAAACACACACTGACACATAAACACACTGAAACACACACTGACACACACACTGACACACACACACACTGACACACAATAACTGACACACACACACTAACACATAAACTGACACACACGCATTGACACACACATGCTGACACACACAGTGTCACACACACACTGACACACACACTGACACACACACACCGACACACACGCACTGACACACAGACACTGACACACACACAATGACACACAGACTGACACACACTGACACACAGACTGACACACACGCTGTCACATACGCACACTGACACACACACACACACTGACGCACACACACTGACACACACACTGTCATACTGACACACACTGACACACACACACTGACACACACAATCTGACACACACACACACACTGACGCACACTGACACACACTAATACACACATTGACACACACACACTGACACACATACTTACACTGACACACACACTGACACTGACACACACTGACACACACACTGACACACACACACTGACACATACATATTGACACACACAAACTGACACACACACAGATACACACACTGACACACACATACTGACACACACACATACTGACACACACACTGACACACACACTGAAACACACACTGACACACCCACTGGCACACAGACACTGACACACGCTTACACACACAGAATGACACACACGCTGACACTGACACACTTACACTGGCACACACACTGACACACACACACTGACACACACATACTGACACACACAAACTGACACACACACAGATACACACACTGACACACACACACTGACACACACACTGACACAGACATACTGACACACGCACACTGACACACCCACAGGCACACAGACACTGACACACACTGACACACACATACTGATACACACAACTAACACACACACTGACACACAAACACTGACACACACACTGAAACACACACACACTGGCACACACTGACACACACTCTGACACATGCGCACTGACGCACACACACTGACACACACTGACACACACACTGACACACAGACTGCCACACACGCTGACATACATTCACTGACACACACACAATGACAGACACTGACACACACACTGACACACACACACTGACACACACACTGACACACACACTGACACACACCCAATGACACACACACACTGAAACACACATTGACACACACACACTGACACACACACTGACACTGACACACACACTGACACACACACACTGACACACACATACTGATACACACAGACTGACACACACACTGATACACACACTGGCACACACACACACTGACATACACAAACACTGACAAACACACTGACACACACACACTGAAACACACACTGGCACACAGACCGACACACCCACTGGCGCACAGACACTGACACACACACACTGACAGATACACACTGAAACATACACTGAAGCGAAGCACACAATGACACAAACACTGACACACACACTGACACACACACTGACACACAGTCAGTGACACACACTCACTGACATGCACATTGACACACACACTTACACTCACAAATTGACACACACACACGGAGACACACACACTGACACACCCACAATGACACACACACACTGACACACACACTGACACATGCACTGACACACACACACTGACACACACACTGACACACACATACTGTCACACACAACTGACACACAAACACTGACCCACACACTGACACACACACACTGACAAACACTGACGCACACTCTGACACATGCGCACTGACAAACACACACTGACACACACGGAAACACAGACTGACACACAGACTGACACACAGACTGACACACACGCTGTCACACACGCACACTGACACACACACACACACTGACACGCTGACACGCACACACACTGACACACACACACAATGACGCACACACACTGACACACACACTGACACACACACATACACACACACACTGACACACACACTGACACACATGCACTGACACACACACTGACACACACGCACTGGCACACACACACACACTGACGCACACACACACTGTCACCCACAATGACACAGTCACACTGACACACACACTGACACATGCACTGACAGACACACGCACTGACACACACACACACACACACACTGAAACACACACTGACTCACACACACACTGAAACACACACTGACACACACGCTGACACACACACTGACACACAAACACACTGAAACACACACTGACACACAAACTGACACACACACAGACACACACACTGACACACACACTGAAACACACACTGACACACAAACACACTGAAATACACACTGACACACACACTGACACACAATAACTGACACACACACAGTAACACATAAACTGACACACACGCATTGACACACACATGCTGACACACACAGTGTCACACACACACTGACACACACACTGACACACACACACCGACACACACGCACTGACACACAGACACTGACACACACACAGTGACACACAGACTGACACACACTGACACACAGACTGACACACACGCTGTCACATACGCACACTGACACACACACACACACTCTGACGCACACACACTGACACACACACTGACATACTGACACACACTGACACACACACACTGACACACACAATCTGACACACACACTGACACACACACACACTGACGCACACTGACACACACTAATACACACATTGACACACACACACTGACACACATACTTACACTGACACACACACTGACACACACACACTGACACACACATATTGACACACACAAACTGACACACACACAGATACACACACTGACACACACATACTGACACACACACATACTGACACACACACTAACACACCCACTGGCACACAGACACTGACACACGCTTACACACACAGAATGACACACACGCTGACACTGACACACTTACACTGGCACACACACTGACACACACACACTGACACACACATACTGACACACGCAAACTGACACACACACAGATACACACACTGACACACACACACTGACACACACACTGACACAGACATACTGACACACGCACACTGACACACCCACAGGCACACAGACACTGACACACAATGACACACACATACTGATACACACAACTAACACACACACTGACACACAAACACTGACACACACACTGAAACACACACACACTGGCACACACTGACACACACTCTGACACATGCGCACTGACGCACACACACTGACACACACTGACACACACACTGACACACAGACTGCCACACACGCTGACATACATTCACTGACACACACACAATGACAGACACTGACACACACACTGACACACACACACTGACACACACACTGACACACACACTGACACACACCCAATGACACACACACACTGAAACACACATTGACACACACACACTGACACACACACTGACACTGACACACACACTGACACACACACACTGACACACACATACTGATACACACAGACTGACACACACACTGATACACACACTGGCACACACACACACTGCCATACACAAACACTGACAAACACACTGACACACACACACTGAAACACACACTGGCACACAGACCGACACACCCACTGGCGCACAGACACTGACACACACACACTGACAGATACACACTGAAACATACACTGAAGCGAAGCACACAATGACACAAACACTGACACACACACTGACACACACACTGACACACAGTCAGTGACACACACTCACTGACATGCACATTGACACACACACTTACACTCACAAATTGACACACACACACGGAGACACACACACTGACACACCCACAATGACACACACACACTGACACACACACTGACACATGCACTGACACACACACACTGACACACACACTGACACACACATACTGTCATACACAACTGACACACAAACACTGACCCACACACTGACACACACACACTGACAAACACTGACGCACACTCTGACACATGCGCACTGACAAACACACACTGACACACACGGAAACACAGACTGACACACAGACTGACACACAGACTGACACACACGCTGTCACACACGCACACTGACACAAACACACACACTGACACGCTGACACGCACACACACTGACACACACACACAATGACGCACACACACTGACACACACACTGACACACACACATACACACACACACTGACACACACACTGACACACACACTGACACACATGCACTGACACACACACTGACACACACGCACTGGCACACACACACACTGACGCACACACACACTGTCACCCACAATGACACAGTCACACTGACACACACACTGACACATGCACTGACAGACACACGCACTGACACACACACACACACACACACACTGAAACACACACTGACTCACACACACACTGAAACACACACTGACACACACGCTGACACACACACTGACACACAAACACACTGAAACACACACTGACAAACAAACTGACACACACACAGACACACACACTGACACACACACTGAAACACACACTGACCCACAAACACACTGAAATACACACTGACACACACACTGACACACAATAACTGACACACACACACTAACACATAAACTGACACACACGCATTGACACACACATGTTGACACACACAGTGGCACACACACACTGACACACACACTGACACACACACACCGACACACACGCACTGACACACAAAAACTGACACACACACAATGACACACAGACTGACACGCACTGACACACAGACTGACACACACGCTGTCACATACGCACACTGACACACACACACACACTTACACACACACACACTAACACACACACAATGGCACACACACTGACATACTGACACACACTGACACACACACACTGACACACACATACTGACTTGCACAAACTGACACACACACACTGATACACACATTGACACACACACACTGACACACACTGACACTGACACACACACTGACACACACACAAACACACACACTGACACTGACACACACACAGACACACACTCTGACACACACACACTGACACACACATACTGATATACACAAACTGACACGCACACTGACACACAGTCACTGACACACACATACTGATACACACAATCTGACACACACACACACTGACACACACTGACACACCCTAATACACACATTGACACACACACACTGACACACATACTGACACTGACACACACACTGACACTGACACACTTACACTGACACACACACTGACACACACACACTGACACACACATACTGACACACACAAACTGACACACACACAGATACACACACTGACACACACATACTGACACACACACATACTGACACACACACTCACACACACACTGAAACACACACTGACAAACCCAATGGCACACAGACACTGACACACGCTTACACACACAGAATGACACACAGGCTGACATTGACACACTTACACTGACACACACACTGACACACACACTGACACACACTCAGTGACACACACAACTGACACACACTGACACACACACACTGACATACACGCACTGACATACACAATGACACAGACACTGACACACACACTGACAGACACACACTGACACACACACTGAGACACAAACACTGACACACCCACCGGCACACAGATACTGACACACACTGACACACACATACTGACACACAACTGACAAACACACTGACACACAAACACTGACAGACACACTGACACACACACACTGACACACACTGACACACAGACTGTCACACAGACTGACACACAGACTGACACACACGCTGTCACACACACACTGACAAACACTGACACACACTCTGACACATGCGCACTGACAAACACAAACTGACACACACTGACACACAGACTTTCACACAGACTGACACACAGACTGACACACACTCACACTGACACACACACATACACACACTGACACGCACACACACAGACACGCACAGATGCACACACACTGACACACACACTTACACACACACACTGACACAGACACACACACACACACTGACACACATGCACTGACACACACGCTGTCACACACGCACACTGACACACACACACACACTGACACGCTGACACGCACACACACTGACACACACACACAATGATGCACACACACTGACACACACACACTGACACACACACACTGACATATTGACACACACTGACACACACACTGACACACACACACACTGACACACACAACTGACACACACTGACACACACACACTGACATACACGCACTGACATACACAATGACACAGACACTGACACACACACTGACAGACACACACTGACACACATACACTGACACACACACTGACACACACACACTGACACATACACTGTCACACAAACTGACACACACACTGACACACACACTGACACACACACTGACACACACACACCGATACACACAGACTGACATACACGCACTGACACACACACAATGACACAGACACAGAAACACACACTGACAGACACACACTGACACACATACACTGACACACACACTGACATGCACACTGACACACACACACCGACACACTCACTGTCACACACACTGACACAAACACACACTGACACACACACACTGATACACACATTGACACACACACACTGACACACATACTGACACTGACACACACACTGACACACACGCAAACACACACACTGACACTGACACACACACAGACACACACTCTGACACACACACACTGACACACACATACTGACACACACAAACTGACACACACGCAGACACACACTCACTGACACACACATACTGATACACACAAACTAACACACACACTGATACACACACTGACACACACACACACTGACACACACACACTGAC
Organism: Scyliorhinus torazame; assembly: GCF_047496885.1. Lineage (NCBI taxonomy): Eukaryota > Metazoa > Chordata > Chondrichthyes > Carcharhiniformes > Scyliorhinidae > Scyliorhinus > Scyliorhinus torazame. Next base: position 221,439,236 of record NC_092719.1, read on the forward strand.
ACACACAAACTGAAACACACACTGACACACAGACTGACACACCCACTGGTGCACAGACTCACACAAACTGACTCATACACACTGAAAAACACACTGACGCACACAATGACACAAACACTGACACACACTGACACACACAATGACACAATCACTGAGACAGACTGACACACACGCAGTGACACACACTCACTAACACACGCACATTGAGAGACACACTGAGACACAAAAACTGACACACACACTGACACACACACACGGACACACACAGACTAACACCCAAGAACTGACACACCCACACTGACACACACACTGACACACACATACTGACACACACAACTGACACACACACTAACACACACACACTGACACACACACACACACTGACAAACACTGACACACGCTCTGACACATCGAAACTGACACACACACACTGACACACAGACACACTGAAACAGACACTGACACACACCCACTGACACACACTGATACACACATTGCCACACACACACTGACACTGACACACTGACACACACACACTGACACATGCACTGACACACACACACTGACACGCACACTGTCACACACACTGACACACACAAACACTGACACAAACACACACACTGACACACACATACTGATACACACAAACTAACACACACACTGATACACACACTGACACACACACACACTGACACACACACACTGACACACACAAACTGAAACACACACTGACACACAGACTGACACACCCACTGGTGCACAGACTCACACAAACTGACTCATACACACTGAAACACACACTGACGCACACAATGACACAAACACTGACACACACTGACACACACAATGACACAATCACTGAGACACACTGACACACACGCAGTGACACACACTCACTAACACACGCACATTGAGAGACACACTGAGACACAAAAACTGACACACACACTGACACACACACACGGACACACACAGACTAACACCCAAGAACTGACACACCCACACTGACACACACACTGACACACACATACTGACACACACAACTGACACACACACTAACACACACACACTGACACACACACACACACTGACAAACACTGACACACGCTCTGACACACACACTGACACACACACTGACACACACACACTGACAAACACTGACACACACTCTGACACATGCGCACTGACACACACACACTGACACACCCACTGACACAGATTGACACACACGTTGTCACACACGCACACTGACACACACACACACACACTGACACACTGCCACGCACACACACTGACACACACACACTGACGCACACACACTGACACACACACTTACACACACACACTGACACACACACTGACACACACGCACTGACATACACACTGACGCACACGCACTGACACACACACACTGACGCACACACACTGACACACATACTTACACACACACACTGACACACACACTGACGTGCACACACACACACACTGACACCCACAATGACACACTCACACTGACACACACACTGACACATACACACTGACACACACACTGACACACAAACACACTGAAACACACACACTGACACACAATCTGACACACGCACACAGACACACGCACTGACACACACACACTGAAACACACACTGACACACAAACCCACTGAAACACACACTGACTCACACACTGACACACACACACTGACACACAATAACTGACACACACACACTGACACACACACTGACACACACGCATTGACACACACGTGCTGACACACACACTGTCACACACACACCGACACACACGCACTGACACACACATGCTGACACACACACTGACACACACGCTGGCACACACACACTGACACACAATAACTGACACACACACACTGACACACATGCATTGACACACACATGCTGACACACACACTGACACACACACTGACACACACCTGGCACGCACACTGGCACACACACACTGACACACTCACTGACACGCACACACTGACACACACACACTGACACACAGACTGGCACACACTGACACACAGACTGACACACACGCTGTCACATACGCACACTGACACACACACAGACTCACTGACACACACACACACACTGACGCACACACACTGATACACACACTGACATACTGACAAATACTGACACACACACTGACAGACACACTGACACACACACACTGACACGCACACACACTGACACATACACACTGACATACACGCACTGACACACACACAATGACACAGACACTGTCACACACACTGACAGACACACACTGACACACATACACTGACACACACGCTGACACACACACTGACACACACTGATACATACACTGTCACGCACACTGACACACGCACACACTGACACAAACACTGACACACACACTGACACACACACTGACACACTCTCAGTGACACACACATGCTCATACACTGATACACATACAGTATGTGTCAGTGTGTGTGTCCGTTTGCGAATAGCAGGCGCCGGTTTTGCACCAAATCGCGATTTTCCAACACCGTACCTGTGTCGCACGGATGAAGGGGAGGGAACAGTCCGTGTGGTCGAGGTAACACCCCCCCCCCATGGGACTGGGGCTGTGCCCCGGCACTGACCACCAGCTCAGTGGCCAGCTTGCTGCGCACCCACCAACCTCGGGCCCTGGTTCTGCAGTGACACCGCCGCATTCCCACTCCCGCAACCCACCCCCCCTCCCCACCCCCCCTCCCCACCCCAACTCCCCACCCCAACTCCCCGCCCAAACGGCAGCCACCCATCAGCGGACCACTCAGGGTAACACCCTTGGCAGCCCCCAGCGAGGCAAGCACCAGCTGACGGTTGACCAGGGATCAGGCATGGGAGCTGGCGGGGCAGGGGTGTGGGGTTGGGGGTGGGGAGGGGGCTGTGGATGGATGTTCGTAGGCAGATCCTGTCAACCGGGCCACCGCGCAGTCTATCGATCCTGGTTGCGCACAGGGATTGCACCATGCGAACATGTGGGCAGCACCAGAGCGGGCAGCAGCGGAGTGGCAGCAGCGGAGCGGGCAGCAGCGGAGTGGCAGCAGCGGAGCGGGCAGCAATGGAGCGGGCAGCACCGGAGCGGGCAGCAGCAGAGCGGGCAGCAGCAGAGCGGGCAGCAGCGGAGTGAGCAGCAGCAGTGGGCAGCAGCAGAATCGGCAGCAGGGGAGCGGGCAGTAGCGGAGTGGGCAGCAGCAGAGCGGGCAGCAGCGGAGCGGGCAGCAGCGGAGTGGGCAGCAGTGGAGCGGGCAGCAGCGGAGCGGGCAGCAGCAGAGCGGGCAGCAGCAGAGCGGGCAGCAGCGGAGCGGGCAGCAGCAGAGCGGGCAGCAGCAGAGCGGGCAGCAGCGGAGCGGGCAGTAGCGGAGCGGGCAGCAGCGGAGCGGGCAGCAGCGGAGCGGGCAGCAGCGGAGCGGGCAGCAGCGGAGTGGGCAGCAGCAGAATGGGAAGCAGGGGAGCAGGCAGCAGCGGAGCGGGCAGCAGCAGTGGGCAGCAGCAGAATGGGCAGCAGCAGAATGGGAAGCAGGGGAGCAGGCAGCAGCGGAGCGGGCAGCAGCGGAGTGAGCAGCAGCAGTGGGCAGCAGCAGAGCGGGCAGCAGCAGAATGGGCAGCAGCGGGGCGGGCAGTAGCGGAGCGGGCAGCAGCAGAGTGGGCAGCAGCAGAGTGGGCAGCAGCGGAGCGGGCAGCAGCAGAGTGGGCAGCAGCAGAGCGGGCAGTAGCGGAGCGGGCAGCAGGGGAGCGGCAGCAGCGGAGCGGGCAGCAGTGGGCAGCAGCAGAGCGGGCAGCAGCAGAGCGGGCAGCAGCAGAGCGGGCAGCAGCGGAGCGGGCAGCAGCGGAGCGGGCAGTAGCGGAGCGGGCAGCAGCAGAGCGGGCAGCAGCAGAGCGGGCAGCAGGGGAGCGGGCAGTAGCGGAGCGGGCAGCAGCAGAGCGGGCAGCAGCAGAGCGGGCAGCAGCGGAGTGGGCAGCAGCAGAGCGGGCAGCGGCGGAGCGGGCGGCAGGGGAGCGGGCAGCAGCAGAGCGGGCAGCAGTGGAGCGGGCAGCAGCAGAGCGGGCAGCAGCGGAACGGGCAGCAGCAGAGCGGGCAGCAGCAGAGCGGGCAGCAGCAGAGTGGGCAGCAGCAGAGCGGGCAGCAGCAGAGCGGGCAGCAGCAGAGCGGGCAGCAGCGGAGTGGGTAGCAGCAGAGCGGGCAGCAGCGGAGTGGGCGGCAGGGGAGCGGGCAGCAGCAGAGCGGGCAGCAGTGGAGCGGGCAGCAGCAGAGCGGGCAGCAGCGGAACGGGCAGCAGCGGAGCGGGCAGCAGCGGAGCGGGCAGCAGCGGAGCGGGCAGCAGCGGAGCGGGCAGCAGCGGAGCGGGCAGCAGCGGAGCGGGCAGTAGCGGAGTGGGCAGCAGCGGAACGGGCAGCACCAGAGCGGGCAGCAGCGGAACGGGCAGCAGCAGAGCGGGCAGCAGCGGAACGGGCAGCAGCAGAGCGGGCAGCAGCAGAGCGGGCAGCAGCGGAGCGGGCAGCAGCGGAGTGGGAAGCAGCAGAGTGGGCAGCAGCAGAGCGGGCAGCAGCGGAACGGGCAGCAGCAGAGCGGGCAGCAGCAGAGCGAGCAGCAGCGGAGTGGGCAGCAGCGGAGCGGGCAGCAGCAGAGTGGGCAGTAGCGGAGCGAGCAGCAGCAGAGCGGGCAGCAGCAGAGCGAGCAGCAGCGGAGTGGGCAGCAGCAGAGTGGGCAGCAGCAGAGCGGGCAGCAGCGGAGCGGGCAGCAGCAGAGTGGGCAGCAGCGGAGCGGGCAGCAGCAGAGTGGGCAGCAGCGGAGCGGGCAGCAGCAGAGCGGGCAGCAGCAGAGTGGGCAGCAGCAGAGCAAACAGCAGCGGAGCGGGCAGCAGCAGAGTGGGCAGCAGCGGAGCGGGCAGCAGCAGAGTGGGCAGCAGCAGAGCGGGCAGCAGCAGAGCGGGCAGCAGCAGAATGGGCAGCAGCAGAGTGGGCAGCAGCGGAGCGGGCAGCAGCAGAGTGGGCAGCAGCAGAGCGGGCAGCAGCAGAATGGGCAGCAGCAGAGCGGGCAGCAGCAGAATGGGCAGCAGCAGAGCGGGCAGCAGCGGAGCGGGCAGCAGCGGAGCGGGCAGCAGCAGAGTGGGCAGCAGCGGAGCGGGCAGCAGCAGAGTGGGCAGCAGCAGAGCGGGCAGTAGCGGAGCGTGCAGCAGCAGAGTGGGCAGCAGCAGAGCGGGCAGCAGTGGAGCGGGCAGCAGCGGAGCGGGCAGCAGCAGAGTGGGCAGCAGCGGAGCGGGCAGCAGCAGAGTGGCAGCAGCGGAGCGGGCCGCAGCAGAGTGGCAGCAGCGGAGCGGGCAGCAGCGGAGCGGGCAGCAGCAGAGTGGGCAGCAGGGGAGCGGGCAGTAGCGGAGCGGGCAGCAGCAGAGTGGGCAGCAGCGGAGCGGGCAGCAGCGGAGCGGGCAGCAGCAGAGTGGGCAGCAGCGGAGCGGGCAGCAGCAGAGTGGGCAGCAGCGGAGCGGGCAGCAGCGGAGTGGCAGCAGCGGAGTGAGCAGCAGCGGAGCGGGCAGCAGCAGAGAGGGCAGCAGCGGAGCGGGCAGCAGCAGAGTGGGCAGCAGCAGAGTGGGCAGCAGCAGAGTGGGCAGCAGCAGAGTGGGCAGCAGCGGGGCGGGCAGCAGCAGAGTGGGCAGCAGCAGAGTGGGCAGCAGCAGAGTGGGCAGCAGCAGAGCGGGCAGCAGCAGAATGGGCAGCAGCGGGGCGGGCAGCAGCAGAGTGGGCAGCAGCAGAGTGGGCAGCAGCAGAGTGGGCAGCAGCTGAGCGGGCAGTAGCGGAGCGGGCAGCAGCAGAGTGGGCAGCAGCAGAGCGGGTAGCAGCAGAGCGGGCAGCAGCAGAGTGGCAGCAGCAGAGCAGGCAGCAGCGGAGTGGGCAGCAGCAGAGCGGGCAGCAGCGGAGCGGGCAGCAGCGGAGCAGGCAGCAGCAGAGCGGGCAGCAGCAGAGTGGGCAGCAGCAGAACGGGCAGCAGTGGAGCGGGCAGCAGTGGAGAGGGCAGCAGCGGAGCGGGCAGCAGTGGAGCGAGCAGCAGCGGAGCGGGCAGCAGCAGAGCAGGCAGCAGCGGAGCGGGCAGCAGCAGAGCGGGCAGCAGCGGAGCGGGCAGCAGCAGAGCGGGCAGCTGCGGAGCGGGCAGCAGCAGAGCGGGCACCAGCGGAGTGGACAGCAGAGGAGCGGGCAGCTGCGGAGTGGACAGCAGCGGAGTGGGCAGCAGCGGAGCAGACAGCAGCGGTGCGGGCAGCAGCAGCAGCGGAGCGGGCAGCAGCAGAGTGGGCAGCAGCAGCGGAGTGGGCAGCAGCGGAGTGGACAGCAGAGGAGCAGGCAGCAGAGGAGCGGGCAGCAGTGGAGCGGGCAGCAGCGGAGCGAGCAGCAGCAGAGCGGGAAGCAGCGGAGCGGGCAGCAGTGGAGCGGGCAGCAGCGGAGTGGACAGCAGCGGAGCGGGAAGCAGCGGAGCGGGCAGCAGCGGAGCAGACAGCAGCGGAGCGGGCAGCAGTGGAGCGGGCAGCAGCGGAGCAGACAGCAGTGGAGCGGGCAGCAGCGGAGCGGGCAGCAGCGGAGAGGACAGCAGCGGAGAGGGCAAAGGTGGAGAGGGCAAAGGCGGAGCGGGCAAAGGCGGGCAGCAGCAGAGCGGGCAGCAGCGGAGAGGGCAAAGGCGGAGCGCTGGGCAGCCGCCCAACAGGCCAAGGAGGAGGAGGAGCCAAGGTCGCGCCGTATGAGGCCTCCTGTGTACTGGCATCGCCTGTCATTCGAGGACCTGCCGGACCGTGCATGACGTTGGACACTCCGGCTGAGCAGGGGCACAGTGCGACACATCTGCCAGATCATGGCACACCTGGCATCGAGGGGGAATGGGGGAGAACACCCACTTCCGGTGACCATAAGGCGATGGTCTCCCTGGACCTTTACACCGCGGGGACCTTCCAGTTGCTGAATGTGAACCTGTCCGGCATCTTCCAGAGCTCAGTGCACAGAGGCACCCGCGCTGTCACCGAGGCCCGGTATGCCCAGGTGGAGCAATACATCTCCTTCAATGTGGACCGTGCCCACCAGGATGCCCGGGCAGTGGGGTTCTCCACCACCGTCGGGATGCCCCCGGTCCATCGGGCGATAGACAGGATACATGTCTCTCTAAGGGCATCGGAGGATAACAGGCCGCTCGGCACAAACTGAAAGGGGTTCCACTCAATGAACATCCAGCACGTCTGTGCCCGATACCCGGGCAGTGACCACGATGCCTTTAGCCTTGTACACTCAGCGATTCCTGACATGTTCAAGGGGCACCCCCCTAGCTGGGGGATTGGCTTCTGGGTGACAGGGGTTACTCGCTGCGGTCGTGGCTAATGATGCCTATCCGGAGGCCACAGACCGACGCGGAGACCCGCTACAACGACGCCCACACAGCGACCAGGATCGAGCGGTGCCTCAGCCTCCTGAAGGTGTGTTTCAGGGGCCTGGAGAGGCCCTCCAGTATCGCGCTAGGAGAGGGTCCCCCATCGTGGCACCCTCCACAGCAGAGGGGCGCCGTGCTGGAGGAGGAAGAGGAACGCCTGGTCTGACGAGGAGGATGCTGGGGGGGGGGTGGCGAGGATGGGCAGGGCGGGGAGTCCCGGCAGGCAGGGGAGGCGGCACCATGTGTGCACCAGGGAGAACGCGCACGGGACACTCTGATCGCCTACGGGTTCACTGACTAGGAGGGGGAGGACTGCCCAGGGGCACGGACACCACACCCGAAACCCAACCCCCCCCTCACTTCCCACCCTGGCCACCCCCCATTCTCCCACCGGCACCCCCTCCGTGACACAGACCTGCGGCGCCAAGCCCTGGGTCGGCAGTAACAGCGGGTCTGGGCCATGGGGCGGGTGGTGATGCCAACCCACTCTGCCATGAGCTCTGGTGCTCCGCACCTGGGTGAACCCTGCTGCGAGCTGGCCGTTCCATCACACGGTGACAGCGAATCCCTGGGGAGACGGTGGTGGGGATGGTCGAGGGGGTGGGAGAGAGGGTGGTGAGCACGGGCCACCCACAGGGCCTGCACCATTCCCCCCCCCCCCCCCCCCCCCACCGGCCAGCCCAGACCAGCCCATCCTCAAGCAGACAGAGCCCGGGGCAGGTGGTAACGTGTCTAATGTGAACAAATGATCTCAGATTTGTGCCCGAGCCCCTATCACTAAACTGTGCCCTGCACCCGCGCCAACTGAACTGGCCTTATGGGCCCTAACGCTACGACTAGGTGGACCCCAGACGGTGCAGCAGGAGTGGAGTCGGCACTGCTGTGACTCCCATCCTGCGACCTGGGTCCCCGTTGGTGCACGTCTCCTGGGGTGACCCGGCCTGGATGGGCCCGGCTGCTGCCCGGGTGGCCCAGGTGGCGCGGTGTTCTGCCCGCTGCCCACCAGATGAGACAGGGACAGGAAGGGGCCACCGACACGGGCCCCATCATCTCCCCCCTCGGGGTGCCCGGTGGCCCCAGGGCTACTCCATGAGACGGGGGTGCGAGCCGCGCTCTCCCCTGGGACTCCCCTGCCACCTGCCGCTGACCATCCTGGATGCCCGCTCTGGTATCGACCGGTCTCTGCACGCTCGCAGCCATGGAGCCCAGAGAGTGGACCATCGTCATCTGCGACTATGCCACATCAGCGAGTGACTGCGCCATCTCCCTTTGGGACTGGGCCACCTCCCTCTGTGTCGGCACCACGCCAGCCAGCGCCTGGGCAATGCCATCGACGTGCCCAGCCATGGCCCGTTGTGACTGGGCCACGCTGAGGAGCGTCGCTGCGATGTCCAGGTGGCTCTGGCACACAGTTGCCTGTGAGAGGGCAGCCCTGTCCTGCGCCTTCGCCCCCGCCTGCACAGAATGCCCCCGGCCTTGCACACGCTGATCCTTGGCCTCCACCGTGGACGCCACCCGTGCGGCGTTGGCCTGGGTGGCACGCATGGTCGGCATCACCCCCAGCACCGGCATGTGCTGGAAGGCGGCCGTCATCCCCTCCTGTAGCCCCTGACTCTCTGCCTGCACCTGCACCGTGGGTGGGATTGGATGTTCCAGGAACCCGGGGCCCATCTGGGCGGCAGCTGGGTGCTGGGCCTGGGCTGCCGTCCGACCGCCCGGCCCCTCGGCTGCTCCACCTCCACCTGCTGTACCGGAGCAGCTGTGTGGTGAGCACCAGATAGTGTCCCAGGAGCTTCATCACTAAAGTGCCCGACCGAGGTGAGTGCCTACGGGATGGGGGAGGGTGTTGGAGAAGCTGTGACGGAAAGTCAGTGTCAACCTCCGACCTGAGCGCCGGGGTGTCCTGTGTCTCTGGGGGGGGTGCTCCGGATGGACCCCCCCCCATCTCCGGCAGGTCCTGGAAGACACAAGACAACGTGTATGGTTAGACAGGGGGCCGGGGTGTGTGGGGGTGTGGGGGGAGGTGGATGGGGGAGGTATTGGTGGTGGAGGATGAGGGTGGGGTGAGGTGAGGGTGGTGTGGGGTGAGGTGTGGGGTGAGGGTGGTGTGGGGTGAAGGTGGGGTGAGGGTGGTGTGGGTTGTGGGGTGGGTGTGGGGTGAGGGTGGTGTGGGGGAGGTGAGGGTGTGGGGTGAGAGAGGGTGAGGGATGAGGGAGGGTGAGGGTGAGGGTGGTGTGGGGTGAGGGAGGGTGTGGGGTGAGGGAGGGTGAGGTTGAGGGAAGGTGAGGGTGAGGGAGGGTGAGGGTGAGGGAGGGTGTGGGGTGAGCGAGGGTGAGGTTGAGGGAAGGTGAGGGTGAGGGAGGGTGAGGGTGAGGGAGGGTGAGGGTGAGGGAAGGTGAGGGTGAGGGTGGTGTGGGGTGAGGGAGGGTCTGGGGTGAGGGAGGGTGTGGGGTGAGGGAGGGTGTGGGGTGAGGGAGGGTGTGGGGTGAGGGAGGGTGAGGGTGAGGGAGGGTGAGGGTGAGGGAGGGTGTGGGGTGAGGGAGGGTGAGGGGTGAGGGAAGGTGAGGGTGAGGGAGGGTGTGGGGTGAGGGAGGGTGTGGGGTGAGGGAGGGTGAGGGTGGTGTGGGGTGAGGTAGGGTGAGGGGTGAGGGAAGGTGAGGGTGAGGGAGGGTGTGGGGTGAGGGAGGGTGTGGGGTGAGGGGTGAGGGAAGGTGAGGGTGAGGGAGGGTGTGGGTGAGGGTGGTGTGGGGTGAGGGAGGGTGTGGGGTGAGGGAGGGTGTGGGGTGAGGGAGGGTGAGGGTGGGTGAGGGTGAGGGAGGGTGTGGGGTGAGGGAGGGTGAGGGGTGAGGGAAGGTGAGGGTGAGGGAGGGTGTGGGGTGAGGGAGGGTGAGGGTGGTGTGGGGTGAGGGAGGGTGTGGGGTGAGGGAGGGTGAGGGTGAGGGTGGCCCGGTGGCCCCAGGGCTACTCCATGAGACGGGGGTGCGAGCCGCGCTCTCCCCTGGGACTCCCCTGCCACCTGCCGCTGACCATCCTGGATGCCCGCTCTGGTATCGACCGGTCTCTGCACGCTCGCAGCCATGGAGCCCAGAGAGTGGACCATCGTCATCTGCGACTATGCCACATCAGCGAGTGACTGCGCCATCTCCCTTTGGGACTGGGCCACCTCCCTCTGTGTCGGCACCACGCCAGCCAGCGCCTGGGCAATGCCATCGACGTGCCCAGCCATGGCCCGTTGTGACTGGGCCACGCTGAGGAGCGTCGCTGCGATGTCCAGGTGGCTCTGGCACACAGTTGCCTGTGAGAGGGCAGCCCTGTCCTGCGCCTTCGCCCCCGCCTGCACAGAATGCCCCCGGCCTTGCACACGCTGATCCTTGGCCTCCACCGTGGACGCCACCCGTGCAGTGTTGGCCTGGGTGGCGCGCATGGTCGGCATCACCCCCAGCACCGGCATGTGCTGGAAGGCGGCCGTCATCCCCTCCTGTAGCCCCTGACTCTCTGCCTGCACCTGCACCATGGGTGGGATTGGATGTTCCAGGAACGCGGGGCCCATCTGGGCGGCAGCTGGGTGCTGGGCCTGGGCTGCCGTCCGACCGCCCGGCCCCTCGGCTGCTCCACCTCCACCTGCTGTACCGGAGCAGCTGTGTGGTGAGCACCAGATAGTGTCCCAGGAGCTTCATCACTAAAGTGCCCGACCGAGGTGAGTGCCTACGGGATGGGGGAGGGTGTTGGAGAAGCTGTGACGGAAAGTCAGTGTCAACCTCCGACCTGAGCGCCGGGGTGTCCTGTGTCTCTGGGGGGGGTGCTCCGGATGGACCCCCCCCCATCTCCGGCAGGTCCTGGAAGACACAAGACAACGTGTATGGTTAGACAGGGGGCCGGGGTGTGTGGGGGTGTGGGGGGAGGTGGATGGGGGAGGTATTGGTGGTGGAGGATGAGGGTGGGGTGAGGTGAGGGTGGTGTGGGGTGAGGTGTGGGGTGAGGGTGGTGTGGGGTGAAGGTGGGGTGAGGGTGGTGTGGGTTGTGGGGTGGGTGTGGGGTGAGGGTGGTGTGGGGGAGGTGAGGGTGTGGGGTGAGAGAGGGTGAGGGATGAGGGAGGGTGAGGGTGAGGGTGGTGTGGGGTGAGGGAGGGTGTGGGGTGAGGGAGGGTGAGGTTGAGGGAAGGTGAGGGTGAGGGAGGGTGAGGGTGAGGGAGGGTGTGGGGTGAGCGAGGGTGAGGTTGAGGGAAGGTGAGGGTGAGGGAGGGTGAGGGTGAGGGAGGGTGAGGGTGAGGGAAGGTGAGGGTGAGGGTGGTGTGGGGTGAGGGAGGGTCTGGGGTGAGGGAGGGTGTGGGGTGAGGGAGGGTGTGGGGTGAGGGAGGGTGTGGGGTGAGGGAGGGTGAGGGTGAGGGAGGGTGAGGGTGAGGGAGGGTGTGGGGTGAGGGAGGGTGAGGGGTGAGGGAAGGTGAGGGTGAGGGAGGGTGTGGGGTGAGGGAGGGTGTGGGGTGAGGGAGGGTGAGGGTGGTGTGGGGTGAGGTAGGGTGAGGGGTGAGGGAAGGTGAGGGTGAGGGAGGGTGTGGGGTGAGGGAGGGTGTGGGGTGAGGGGTGAGGGAAGGTGAGGGTGAGGGAGGGTGTGGGGTGAGGGAGGGTGTGGGGTGAGGTAGGGTGAGGGGTGAGGGAAGGTGAGGGTGAGGGAGGGTGTGGGGTGAGGGAGGGTGTGGGGTGAGGGAGGGTGAGGGGTGAGGGAAGGTGAGGGTGAGGGAGGGTGTGGGGTGAGGGAGGGTGAGGGTGGTGTGGGGTGAGGTAGGGTGAGGGAAGGTGAGGGTGAGGGAGGGTGTGGGGTGAGGGAGGGTGTGGGTGAGGGAGGGTGTGGGGTGAGGGAGGGTGAGGGTGAGGGTGGTGTGCGGTGAGGGAGGGTGTGGGGTGAGGGAGGGTGAGGGTGGTGTGGGGTGAGGTAGGGTGAGGGAGGGTGTGGGGTTAGGGAGGGTGAGGGTGAGGGTGGTGTGCGGTGAGGGAGGGTGAGAGTGAGGGTGGTGTGGAGTGAGGGAGGGTGAGGGTGAGGGAGGGTGAGGGTGAGGGTGGTGTGGGTTGAGGGAGGGTGTGGGGTGAGGGATGGTGTGGGGTGAGGGAGGGTGTGGGGTGAGGGAGGGTGTGGGTGAGGGAGGGTGTGGGGTGAGGGAGGGTGAGGGTGAGGGTGGTGTGCGGTGAGGGAGGGTGAGGGTGAGGGAGGGTGAGAGTGAGGGTGGTGTGGAGTGAGGGAGGGTGTGGGGTGAGGGAGGGTGTGGGGTGAGGGAGGGTGTGGGGTGAGGGAGGGTGAGGGTGAGGGAGGGTGTGGGTGAGGGTGGTGTGGGGTGAGGGAGGGTGTGGGGTGAGGGAGGGTGTGGGGTGAGGGAGGGTGAGGGTGGGTGAGGGTGAGGGTGGTGTGGGTGTGGGTGGTGTGGGGTGAGGGAGGGTGTGGGGTGAGGGTGGGTGTGGGGTGAGGGAGGGTGAGGGTGAGGGTGGTGTGGGGTGAGGGAGGGTGTGGGGTGAGGGAGGGTGAGGGTGAGGGTGGTGTGGGGTGAGGGTGGTGTGGGGTGAGGGAGGGTGAGAGTGAGGGTGGTGTGGGTTGCAGGGTGTGTCCGAAACATGTGTCATGGGGAACCATAACTGAAGTGTTGGGGTGGGGACACATCTGCCGTGAGGACCCGCTCTCAGACGGGTGGGGGGGCTGGTCTCGCTTCATCGCGTGTAGCCTCCATATCAGCGACCTCCCGTTCCTCCGAGCCGCCGGGCATGGTGAGGTGCCGTAGGTCCGGCGGGCCCACGCCGGTCTTGTCCCGCTCTCCCGGTGGTTGTGCGCGGGCTTCTCCTGGCGGGGGGGGTGGGCTGGGGGGTGCACGGAAAACGACTGTGTCGGGCAGTCCGACGCATGCAGCCCAGGGGTTGGGTAGATGGCGGGGAGATGGCCAGGCCACACGGCCATGGCGGCTGGCAATGGTGTTGGCATCTGGGGCAGGGTTGGGATTTTGCCACCCCAGGGGGAGGAAGGGGCGGGAAGGGAGTTTGAGTTGTCGGGGTTAGTGCCAGGGGCACACGCTGCCTACTCACCCTGGCCACCCTGAGGAGGTTGTGGGGTTTTCCGGATGGCGTTGCTCACAGCGCTAACTGTCTCTGCCACCTGTTCCCAGGCACGGCAAATGGCAGCGGCTGGCAGCCTCCGTCCCGGGCCTGGGTACAGGGTCACCCGCCTCTCCTCCACCGCGTCCAGGAGCGTCTCCAGCTCGGTGTTGGTGAATCTCGGGGCTGCTCTCCTCACTGCCAGCTGGTTGTCTGGGATGGTGTGTGGGGGAGTGTCTGGGATGGTGTGTGGGGGAGTGTCTGGGATGGTGTGTGTGGGGAGTGTCTGGGTGAGTGTGTGTGGGGAGTGTCTGGGATGGTGTGTGTGGGGAGCGTCTGGGATGGTCTGAGTGGGGAGTGTCTGGGATGGTGTGTGTGGGGGTGAGGCTGGGATGGTGTGTGTGGGGAGTGTCTGGGATGGTGTGTGTGGGGAGTGTCTGGGATGGTGTGTGTGGGGAGTGTCTGGGTGAATGTGTGTGGGGAGTGTCTGGGATGGTGTGTGTGGGGAGTGTCTGGGTGAGTGTGTGTGGGGAGTGTCTGCGATGGTGTGTGGGGGAGTGTCTGGGATGGTGCGTGTGGGAAGTGTCTGGGATGGTGTGTGTGGGGAGTGTCTGGGATGATGTGTGTGGGGAGTGTCTGGGTGGTGTGTGTGGGGAGTGTCTGGGACGTTGTGGGGAGTGTCTGGGATGGTGTGGGGAGTGTCTGGGACGGTGTGTGTGGGGAGTGTCTGGGATGGTGTGTGTGGGGAGTGTCTGGGATGGTGTGTGTGGGGAGTGTCTGGGATGGTGTGTGTGGGGAGTGTCTGGGTGAGTGTGTGTGGGGAGTGTCTGGGATGGTGTGTGTGGGGAGTGTCTGGGTGAGTGTGTGTGGGGAGTGTCTGGGATGGTGTGTGTGGAGAGTGTCTGCGTGAGTGTGTGTGGGGAGTGTCTGGGATGGTGTGTGTGGGGAGTGTCTGCGATGGTGTGTGGGGGAGTGTCTGGGTTGGTGCGTGTGGGGAGTGTCTGGGATGGTGTGTGTGGGGAGTGTCTGGGATGATGTGTGTGGGGAGTGTCTGGGATGGTGTGTGTGGGGAGTGTCTGGGATGGTGTGTGTAGGGAGTGTCTGGGATGGTGTGTGTGGGGAGTGTCTGGGATGATGTGTGTGGGGAGTGTCTGGGTGAGTGTGTGTGGGGAGTGTCTGGGTGAGTGTGTGTGGGGGGTGTCTGGGATGGTGTGTGTGGGGAGTGTCTGGGTGAGTGTGTGTGGGGAGTGTCTGGGATGGTGTGTGTGGGGAGTGTCTGGGTGAGTGTGTGTGGGGAGTGTCTGGGATGGTGTGTGTGGGGAGTGTCTGCGTGAGTGTGTGTGGGGAGTGTCTGGGATGGTGTGTGTGGGGAGTGTCTGGGATGGTGTGTGGGGGGAGTATCTGCGATGGTGTGTGGGGGAGTGTCTGGGATGGTGCGTGTGGGGAGTGTCTGGGATGGTGTGTGTGGGGAGTGTCTGGGATGATGTGTGTGGGGAGTGTCTGGGTGAGTGTGTTTGGGGAGTGTCTGGGTGAGTGTGTGTGGGGAGTGTCTGGGGTGGTGTGTGTGGGGAGTGTCTGGGACGGTGTGTGTGGGGAGTGTCTGGGATGGTGTGTGTGGGGAGTGTCTGGGTGAGTGTGTGTGGGGAGTGTCTGGGTGAGTGTGTGTGGGGAGTGTCTGGGTGAGTGTGTGTGGGGAGTGTCTGGGATGGTGTGTGTGGGGAGTGTCTGGGATGGTGTGTGTGAGGAGTGTCTGGGTGAGTGTGCGTGGGGAGTGTCTGCGTGAGTGTGTGTGGGGAGTGTCTGGGATGGTGTGTGTGGGGAGTGTCTGGGACGGTGTGTGTGGGGAGTGTCTGGGATGGTGTGTGTGGGGAGTGTCTGCGATGGTGTGTGTGGGGAGTGTCTGGGATGATGTGTGTGGGGAGTGTCTGGGTGGTGTGTGTGGGGAGTGTCTGGGTGGTGTGCGTGGGGAGTGTCTGGGATGGTGTGTGTGGGGGAGTGTCTGGGATGGTGTGTGTGGGGGTGAGGCTGGGATGGTGTGTGTGGGGGAGTGTCTGGGATGGTGTGTGTGGGGAGTGTCTGGGATGGTGTGTGTGGGGAGTGTCTGGGATGGTGTGTGTGGGGAGTGTCTGGGATGGTGTGTGTGGGGAGTGTCTGGAATGGTGTGTGTGGGGGAGTGTCTGGGATGGTGTGTGTGGGAAGCGTCTGGGATGGTGTGTGGGGGAGTGTCTGGGATGGTGTGTGTGGGGAGTGTCTGGGTGAGTGTGTGTGGGGAGTGTCTGGGATGGTGTGTGTGGAGAGTGTCTGCGTGAGTGTGTGTGGGGAGTGTCTGGGATGGTGTGTGTGGGGAGTGTCTGCGATGGTGTGTGGGGGAGTGTCTGGGTTGGTGCGTGTGGGGAGTGTCTGGGATGGTGTGTGTGGGGAGTGTCTGGGATGATGTGTGTGGGGAGTGTCTGGGATGGTGTGTGTGGGGAGTGTCTGGGACGGTGTGTTTGGGGAGTGTCTGGGATGGTGTGTGTGGGGAGTGTCTGTGATGGTGTGTGTGGGGAGTGTCTGGGTGAGTGTGTGTGGGGAGTGTGTGGGTGAGTGTGTGTGGGGAGTGTCTGGGATGGTGTGTGTGGGGAGTGTCTGGGTGAGTGTGTGTGGGGAGTGTCTGGGTGAGTGTGTGTGGGGAGTGTCTGGGATGGTGTGTGTGGGGAGTGTCTGGGTGAGTGTGTGTGGGGAGTGTCTGGGTGAGTGTGTGTGGGGAGTGTCTGTGTGAGTGTGTGTGGGGAGTGTCTGGGATGGTGTGTGTGGGGAGTGTCTGGGTGAGTGTGTGTGGGGAGTGTCTGGGTGAGTGTGTATGGGGAGTGTCTGGGTGAGTGTGTGTGGGGAGTGTCTGGGTGAGTGCGTGTGGGGAGTGTCGGGTGGTGTGTGTGGGGAGTGTCGGGTGGTGTGTGTGGGGAGTGTCTGGGTGAGTGTGTGTGGGGAGTGTCTGGGTGAGTGTGTGTGGGGAGTGTCTGGGTGAGTGTGTGTGGGGAGTGTCTGGGTGAGTGTGTGTGGGGAGTGTCTGGGATGGTGTGTGTGGGGAGTGTTTGGGTGAGTGTTTGTGGGGAGTGTCTGGGTGAGTGTCTGGGTGAGTGTGTGTGGGGAGTGTCTGGGTGAGTGTGTGTGGGGAGTGTCTGGGTGAGTGTGTGTGGGGAGTGTCTGGGTGAGTGTCTGGGTGAGTGTGTGTGGGGAGTGTCAAGGTGAGTGTGTCTGGGGAGTGTCTGGGATGGTGTGTGTGGGGAGTGTCTGGGATGGTGTGTGTGGGGAGTGTCTGGGTGAGTGTGTGTGGGGAGTGTCGGGTGGTGTGTGTGGGTTGTGTCGGGTGAGTGTGTGTGGGGAGTGTCTGGTGGTGTGTGTGGGAGTGTCGGGTGGTGTGTGTGTGGGGAGTGTCTGGGTGAGTGTGTGTGGGGAGTGTCTGGGTGAGTGTGTGTGGGGAGTGTCTGGGTGAGTGTGTGTGGGGAGTGTCGGGTGGTGTGTGTGGGAGTGTCGGGTGGTGTGTGTGTGGGGAGTGTCTGGGTGAGTGTGTGTGGGGAGTGTCGGGTGGTGTATGTGGGGAGTGTCGGGTGGTGTGTGTGGGGAGTGCTGTGTGTATCTGGGGAAAAGTCTCTGGCTATCCACTCTGTCCATGCCTCTCCTCACCTTGTACACCTCTATCAAGTCACCTCTCTGCCTTCTTCGCTCCAGTGAGAAAAGCCCTCGCTCCCTCAACCTTTCTTCTAAGACATGCCCTCCAGTCCAGGCAGCATCCTGGTTAATCTCCTCTGTACCCTCTCCAGAGCATCCACATCCTTCCTATAATGAGGCGACCAGAACTGGACACAATATTCCAAGTGTGGTCTAACCAGGGTTTTATAAAGCTGCAGCAAAACCTCGCGGCTCTTAAACTGAATCCCCCTGTTAATGAAAGCCAACACACCATACGCCTTCTTAACAACCCTATCAACCTGGGTGGCAACTTTGAGGGATCTATGTACGTGGACCCCAAGATCCCTCTGTTCCTCCACACTTCCAAGAATCCTGCCTCTAACCCTGTATTCAGCATTCAAATTTGACTTTACAAAATGAATCACTTCACGTTTATCAAGGTTGAACTCCATCTGCCACTTCTCAGCCCAGCTCTGTATCCTGTCAATGTCCTGTTGTAACCTGCAACAGCCCTCGACACTGTCTACAATTCCCCCAACTTTTTGTGTCATCGGCAAACTTGGGCATTACGTTCGACAGTGAATCAAGTATACGCCAGGCACCTCCTGGCCACGAGACAACAACTCCCCGGGGAGTCTCTGGACGATTTCTGGCGTGCCCTGCACATCCTAGGTAGGAACTGTGACTGCCAGGCAGTTTCTGCAGTCCAGCACACCGAACTTTTAATTCGAGACGCTTACGTCACGGGCATGAAGTCTGCGTACGTCCACCAGCGGCTACTGGAAGGGATTACGCTCGATCTTGCGGGAACTAGGCAGCTCGCTAATTCGTTAGAAGTGACCTCCCGTAATGTTCAGTCCTACGCCCCCGACCGCGCGGCACCCTCGTGGGCATCGCGGGCCCCACCAGCTGCCGACTCCAGCTCACCGCAAGCCTGCGCCGTGCGGCAGCCAGCCGACTCTGGGGGGCCCAAGTGTTATTTTTGCGGAAAAAACAAACACCCCCGGCAGCGCTGCCTGGCGCGGAGCGCGACCTGCAACGGGTGTGGGAAGAAAGGACACTTCGCTTCTGTTTGCCAGGCCCGGTCGGACGCCGCTGTTTCCAGGCCCGGCATTTCTACACCCCCACGTGCGGCCTGTGGGCGCCGCCATCTTCCCCTCCGCAAGCCACTGCGGCCCGTGGGCGCCGCCATCTTCGGCGCCATTTTGGACGATGTCTCGTCTGGCCGTTCATCGCCTGCCGCTACCTCTGCCACTGCTGACCAACCCGGGACCTCCCAGCATCTGCCGCAGCTCACCTCCATCACCCTGGATCAGTCTCGGCCCCGCAACTTCACGACCGCTACGATGACAGTGAAGATCAACGGGCACGAGACGACCTGCCTCTTTGACTCCGGGAGCACAGAGAGTTTCATCCACCCCACTACAATAAGGCGCTGCTCCCTCGCGGTACACCCCGTCACCCAGAAAATCTCCCTGGCCTCCGGATCCCATTCCGTTGAAATCCGGGGTTACTGTATCGCGACCCTCACCGTCCAGGGCGTAGAGTTCAGCAACTTCCGTCTCTACGTCCTCCCCCACCTCTGCGCTGCCCTGTTGCTAGGCCTGGATTTTCAGTGCCATCTCCAAAGCCTAACTTTAAAATTAGGCGGACGCCTAAACCCCTCACCGTCTGCGGCCTCACGGCCCTTAAGGTCGATCCACCTTCCCTGTTTGCAAACCTCACCCCAGATTGCAAACCCGTCGCCACTAGGAGCAGACGGTACAGTGCCCAGGAGAGGACCTTCATCAGGTCAGAGGTCCAACGGCTTCTGCGGGAGGGGATCATTTAGGCCAGCAACAGCCCCTGGAGAGCACAAGTTGTTGTAGTGAAGACTGGGGAGAAGCACAGGACGGTCATTGACTGCAGTCTGACCATCAACCGGTACACGCAGCTCGACACATACCCCCTCCCACGCATATCTGTCATGGTCAATCAGATTGCGCAGTATCAAGTCTTCTCTACAGTTGACTTGAAGTCCACCTACCACCAGCTCCCCATCTGCCCGGAGGACCGCCAATACACTGCGTTCGAAGCAGATGGCCGCCTCTATCACTTCCTTAGGGTTCCCTTCGGCGTCACTAATGGGGTGTCGATCTTCCAGCGAGAGATGGACCGAATGGTTGACCGGTACGGACTGCGGGCCACCTTTCCGTACCTAGATAACGTCACCATCTGCGGCCACGATCAGCAGGACCACGACGCAAAGCTCCAAAAATTCCTCCAGGCCGCCAAACTCCTTAATCTCACATACAATAAGGAGAAGTGCGTGTTCCGCACCAACCACTTAGCCATCCTTGGTTATGTCGTGGTAAATGGAGTCCTAGGGCCCGACCCCGGCCGCATGAGCCCCCTCCTGGAACTCCCTCTCCCCCACTGCCCCAAGGCCCTGAAACGATGCCTGGGGTTTTTCTCCTATTACGCCCAATGGGTCCCTAATTATGCGGACAAGGCCCGCCCACTCATTCAGTCCACAGTTTTCCCCCTTCAACCGCATCAAGGCGGACATCGCCACGGCCACGATGCACGTGTTCGATGAGTCCCTCCCCTTTCAGGTGGAGAGCGATGCATCGGAAGTGGCCCTGGCTGCCACCCTCAACCAGGCGGGCAAGCCCATGGCCTTCTTTTCCCGCACCCTTCATGCCTCCGAAATTCTGCACTCCATTCTGTCGAAAAGGAGGCCCAAGCAATTGTGGAAGCTGTGCGGCATTGGAGGCATTACCTGGCCAGCAGGAGATTCACTCTCCTCACTGACCAACGGTCGGTTGCCTTCATGTTTAACAATACGCAGCGGGCGAGGATCAAAAATGACAAGGTCTTGAGGTGGAGGATCGAGCTCTCCACCTATAATTATGAGATCTTGTATCGCCCGGGTAAGCTCAACGAGCCCCCCGATGCCCTATCCCGCGGTACATGTGCCAGCGCACAAGTGGACCGACTCCGGCTCTCCACTATGACCTCTGCCACCTGGGGGTCACCCGGTTCTTCCATTTTGTCAAGGCCCGCAACCTGCCCTACTCCATTGAGGAGGTCAGGACCGTAACCAGAGACTGCCAAGTCTGCGCAGAGTGCAAACCGCACGTCTACCGGCCAGATCGAGCGCACCTGGTGAAGGCCTCCCGCCCCTTTGAACGCCTCAGTGTGGACTTCAACGGCACCTCCCCTCCACCGACCGCAACGTGTACTTCCTCAACGTAATTGATGAGTGCTCCCGGTTCCCCTTTCGCCATCCCCTGCCCCGACATAACTTCTGCCACGGTAATCAAGGCCCTGCACAGCATCTTCGCTCTGTTCGGTTTCCCCACCTACATCCACAGCGATCGGAGATCCTCCTTCATGAGCGATGAGCTGCGTCAGTTCCTGCTCAGCAAGGGCATCGCCTCGAGCAGGATGGCCAGCTACAACCCCCGGGGAAACGGGCAGGTGGAGAGGGAGAACGGGACGGTCTGGAAGGCCGTCTTGCTGGCCTTTCAGCCTAGAAATCTTCCGGTCTCGTGCTGGCAGGAGGTCCTCCCCGACACGCTCCACTCCATCCGGTCGCTCCTCTGCACCGCGACTAATGAGACCCCTCACAAACATGTGTTTGCCTTCCCCAGGAAGTCCACCTCCAGGGTCAACAAGCGCCGGAATGTGGCGACTCGGGGCTTTTAGTAACTTCATTTGAACCATACTTGTGACAATAAGCGATTTTCACTTCATTTTAATTTCATTCCTACTAGTTTGGCATTATCATTTAGTTTCTTTGAAAAATACCCGCTCTATTCCTTCATTGTCTTCTTATAAGAGCACAGCACCTACACCCACACCAATCGCATCGACAGCCACCTTGACTGGTTTTGTGTAATTTGGGGCGGCCAACACAGGAGCCGTGGTTAACACAGTCTTCAGGCCGTCAAATGCCTGTTGACACTCCGCCGTCCACTGAAATTTGCAACGCTTCCTCAGCAAGTCCATCAGTGGAGCAACCAGATTGCTAAAATTCACCACAAATTTACGGTAAAAACCACTCATGCCAGGAAATCGCATTATTTCCCTTCGTGTCGAGGGTATTGGAAACTCCCCAATAACTCTTGTTTTCACATCCCGTGGGACCATCTGTCCATGTCCAATGGCCAAGGAACGTGACTTGGGCTTTTCCAAACTCAATCTTGGTTAGGTTTACCACCAAACTCACACCCTGAAGTCGACCGAATAACTCCAACAGATGCTTCAAATGTTCTGACTAAAAATCACCAGATCGACTATGTACACCGCACAATTGGGTAATCCTGAAATTACTTCGTTCGTTAACCGTTGAAATGTTGGTGGGCGATTTTCATGCCAAATGACATAACTTTGAATTGGTATATACCATTTGGAGTCACAAAAGCTGAAATCTCCTTTGCCCTTTTGGATAAAGGTACCTGCCAGTAACCTTTAAGCAAACCCAGTTTGGAGATAAAAGCTGATTGTCCCACCTTCTCAATGCAGTCCTTCAAATGTGGAATAGGATAAGAGTCTATTCTTGTAACGCCATTAACTTTTCTGTAGTCCACACACAACCGTTGGGTACCGTCTGGTTTAGGTACCATCACTATGGGTGAGCTCCATTGGCTGCAACCCACTTCAATTATGCCATTTCTAAGCATACTTTCAATCTCTTTGTTAACCTGTGCCAATTTTAAAGGGTTAAGACTATATGGATGTTGTTTGATAGGAACAGCATCTCCCACATCTACATCATGTGTCACCATTTTAGTACTTCACAACTTATTTCCACAAACTTTCCCATGTGATATCAATAACTCTTTCAGGTCAGTTTGTTTTTCCTCTGGAAGGTAACTCAATAATTTATCCCAATTTTTAAGAACATCCTCGTTATACAATTTAAATTGAGGAATGTCAAATTCAGTCACCTGGATTTGGTTCGTCACTTTGTGTTAGAATCACTAAAACCTCCTCCTTTTGCTCTCCTTCATTTTCAAAATACCTTTTAAGCATATTCACATGACACACTCAATGAGAGTTCCTTCTATCTGGAGTTCTTACCAAATAATTCACCTCACTCAATTTCCTTTCAATCTGATAAGGTCCACAAAACCTAGCTTTTTATACCACTGGTAACAATACTGAAACTTTATCTCCACTGGCAAAACTACAAACTATTGCTTTCTTGTCCGCTACCCGTTTCATTGCATTTTGTGCAACTTTTAAATGTTGTCTAGCCAATTCACCTGCTCTATTTAATTGTTCCCTAAAATTTGACACGTAATCCAATAATGTCATTTCCGATTTCTCACTCACCAATTTTTCCTTACACAATTTAAGTGGTCCTCTTACCTCATGACCAAAAATTAGTTCAAAAGGACTAAATTTGGTAGACTCATTAGGTGCATCCCTAATTGCAAACAATACGAATGGGATTCCTTTCTCCCAATCCTCTGGATAATCTTGACAATACGCCCTCAACATTGTCTTTAATGTCTGATGCCACCGTTCTAACGCTCCCTGTGATTCTGGATGGTACGCAGTTGATTTAAATTGTTTTAATCTTGAGATAAAATTTGATCCTTGATCCGATTGTATTTCTGTGGGTCGTCCATATCTAATAAAAAATGTAAGTAACTCCTCCACAATCTTTTTAGCTGTAATATCACGTACTGGACTGGCCTCTGGAAACCTCGTAGACACATCCATTATAGTCAAAAGATATTGATTTCCACTTTTCGTTTTGGGAAACGGTCCTACGCAATCAATTAGGACCCTTGTAAAAGTTTCCTCACATGCTGGAATGGGTATTAAGGGCACTGGTTTTATCATTGCTTGAGGTTTCCCTATCACTTGACATGTGTGTCATGATCGACAAAATTTAACTACATCTTTATGTAGTCCAGGCCAATAAAAATGTTTCTGGATTTTAGCCTGAGTTTTTCTTATTCCCAAATGGCCTCCCACTGGTACCTCATGTGCAACTCGCAACACCTCCTTTCTATACCCGACCGGCAATACTACTTGATGAACTTCTGCCCACTTTTCAACTGCCTGCATATGTACAGGTCTCCATTTTCTCATCAAGTCATCATTTTTATGGTAATAACACTCTGGTATACTCTCAGATTCCTCTTCCGTATATGCTTTCTGATATATCCGTTTTATTTCTACATCTTTCTGTTGTAACTCTGCCAATTTTCCTGAACTGAAAATATCCGCCTCATCCTCCACCTGTTCTTGTTCTTTTTCAACTATCTGATCAAAAATCGTTTCTGATAATTGCACTTCAACTTCATCTTCACTCTTTGATTTCTCCTCCTTAACCTGTGACTTTGCGACCTTGTTACTACACAATCCGGATAAATCTGTTTTACCACATCAGCCTTCCCAGTGCTTTTCTTCAACCACCAACACTGTGACTTTACATGGCCTAGTTTATTACAGTGAAAACATCTGAAACTTTTCATTTCTTTTCCACCCTCCTGGATTTCTTTTTTAATCTGAGGTACACTCTCTTTATTGTCTCCCATCAGATCACCTTTACCTTTACCACTTGAGTATTTCTCATGTCCCCAGTTTCTATCCCTCACTGATGTCGGAAACTAAACTTTGATTTCTGAACTAATTTATAATCATAGAACATAGAACATAGAAAAATACAGCACAGAACAGGCCCCTCGGCCCACGATGTTGTGCCGAACCTTTGTCCTAGATTAATCATAGATTATCATAGAACTTACAGTGCAGAAGGAGGCCATTCAGCCCATCGAGTCTGCACCGGCTCTTGGAAAGAGCACCCTACCCAAGGTCAACACCTCCACCCTATCCCCACAACCCAGTAACCCCACCTAACCGTTTTTGGACACTAAGAGCAATTTGGCGTGGTCAATCCACCTAACCTGCACATCTTTGGACTGTGGGAGGAAACCGGAGCACCCGGAGGAAACCCACGCAGACACGGGGGGAACGTGCAGACTCCGCACAGACAGTGACCCAAGCGGGAATCGAACCTGGGACCAGAATCATCTGGACAGGTTGGGCGAGTGGGCAAACAAATGGCAGATGCAGTATAATTTGGATAAGAACAAAGACAAAGAACAAAGAAATGTACAGCACAGGAACAGGCCCTTCGGCCCTCCAAGCCCGTGCCGACCAGGCTGCCCGACGAAACTACAATCTTCTACACTTCCTGGGTCCGTATCCCTCTATTCCCATCCTATTCATGTATTTGTCAAGATGCCCCTTAAATGTCACTATCGTCCCTGCTTCCACCACCTCCTCCGGCAACGAGTTCCAGGCACCCACTACCCTCTGTGTGAAAAACGTGCCTCGTACATCTACTCTAAACCTTGCCCCTCTCATCTTAAACCTATGCCCCCTAGTAATTGACCCCTCTACCCTGGGGAAAAGCCTCTGACTATCCACTCTGTCTATGCCCCTCATAATTTTGTAGACCTCTATCAGGTCGCCCCCCAACCTCCGTCGTTCCAGTGAGAACAAACCGAGTTTATTCAACCGCTCCTCATAGCTAATGCCCTCCATACCAGGCAACATTCTGGTAAATCTCTTCTGCACCCTCTCTAAAGCCTTCTGGTAGTGTGGCGACCAGAATTGAACACTATACTCCAAGTGTGGCCTAACTAAGGTTCTATACAGCTGCAACATGACTTGCCAATTCCTATACTCAATGCCCCGGCCAATAAAGGCAAGCATGCGTATGCCTTCTTGACTACCTTCTCCACCTGTGTTGCCCCTTTCAGTGACCTGTGGACCTGTACACATAGATCTCTCTGACTTTCAATACTCTTGAGGGTCCTACCATTCACTGTATATTCCCTACCTGCATTAGACCTTCCAAAATGCATTACCTCACATTTGTCCGGATTAAACTCCATCTGCCATCTCTCCGCCCAAGTCTCCAAACAATCTAAATCCTGCTGTATCCTCTGACAGTCCTCAAGCTATCCACAATTCCACCAACCTTTGTGTCGTCTGCAAACTTACTAATCAGACCAGTTACATTTTCCTCCAAATCATTTATATATACTACAAACAGCAAAGGTCCCAGCACTGATCCCTGCGGAACACCACTGGTCACAGCCCTCCAATTAGAAAAGCATCCTTCCATTGCTACTCTCTGCCTTCTAAGACCTAGCCAGTTCTGTGTCCACCTTGCTAGCTCACCCCTGATCCCGTGTGACTTCACCTTTTGTACTAGTCTACCATGACGGACCTTGTCAAAGGCCTTACTGAAGTCCATATAGACAACATCCACTAGCCTACCTGCATCAATCATCTTTGTGACGTCCTCGAAAAACTTGTTCAAGTTAGTGAGACACGACCTCCCCTTCACAAAACCATGCTGCCTCTCACTAATACGTCCATTTGCTTCCAAATGGGAGTAGATCCTGTCTCGAAGAATTCTCTCCAGTAATTTCCCTACCACTGAAGTAAGGCTCACTGGCCTGTAGTTCCCTGGATGATCCTTGCTACCCTTCTTAAACAGAGGAACAACATTGGCTATTCTCCAGTCCTCCGGGACATCACCTGAAGACAGTGAGGATCCAAAGATTTCTGTCAAGGCCTCAGCAATTTCCTCTCTAGCCTCCTTCAGTATTCTGGCGTAGATCCCATCAGGCCCTGGGTACTTATCTACCTTAATATTTTTTTAAACGCCCAACACCTCGTCTTTTTGGATCTCAATGTGACCCAGGCTATCGACACACCCTTCTCCAGACTCAACATCTACCAATTCCTTCTCTTTGGTGAATACTGATGCAAAGTATTCATTTAGTGCCTCGCCCATTTCCTCTGGCTCCACACATAGATTCCCTTGCCTATCCTTCAGTGGGCCAACCCTTTCCCTGGCTACCCTCTTGCTTTTTATGTACGTGTAAAAAGCCTTAGGATTTTCCTTCACCCTATTTGCCAATAACTTTTCGTGATCCCTTGAAATGAAAATCACTTATTGTCACAAGTATGCTTCAAATGAAGTTGCTGTGAAAAGCCCCTAGTCGCCACATTCCGGCGCCTGTTCAGGGAGGCTGTTACGGGAATTGAACCGTGCTGCTGGCCTGCCTGGTCTGCTTTCAAAGCCAGTGATTTAGCCCTGTGCTAAACAGCCCCTAGGTCTAGCCCTCCTGACTCTTTGCTTAAGTTCCTTCCTACTTTCCTTATATTCCACACAGGCTTTGGCTGTTCCCAGCCTTCTAGCCCTGACAAATGCCTCTTTTTGACGAGGCCGACAATATCTCTCGTTATCCAAGGTTCCCGAAAATTGCCGTATTTATCCTTCTTCCTCACAGGAACATGCCGGTCCTGAATTCCTTTCAACTGACACCTGAAAGCCTCCCACATGTCAGATGTTGATTTGCCCTCAAACATCCGCCCCCAATCTAAGTTCTTCAGTTCACGCCTAATATTGTTATAATTAGCCTTCCCCCAATTTAGCACATTCACCCGAGGACCACTCTTATTCTTGTCCACCAGCACTTTAAAACTTAATGAATTGTGGTCACTGTTCCCGAAATGCTCCCCTACTGAAACATCTACCACCTGGCCAGGCTCATTCCCCAATACCAGGTCCAGTACCGCCCCTTCCCTAGTTAGACTGTCTACATATTGTTTTAAGAAGCCCTCCTGGGTGCTCCTTACAAACTACGCCCCGTCTAAGCCTCTGGCACTAAGTGAGTCCCAGTCAATATTGGGGAAGTTGAAGTCTCCCATCACCACAACCCTGTTGTTTTTACTCTTTTCCAAAATCTGTCTACCTATCTGCTCCTCTATCTCCCGCTGGCTGTTGGGAGGCCTGTAGTAAACCCCCAACGTTGTGACTGCACCCTTCTTATTCATGATCTCTACCCATATAGCCTCACTGCCCTCTGAGGTGTCCTCCCGTAGTACAGCTGTGATATCCTCCCTAACCAGTAGCGCAACTCCGCCACCCCTTTTACATCCCCCCTCTATCCCGCCTGAAACATCTAAATCCTGGAACGTTTAGCTGCCAATCCTGCCCTTCCCTCAACCAAGTCTCTGTAATGGCAACAACATCATAGTTCCAAGTACTAATCCAAGCTCTAAATTCAACTGCCTTACCCGTAATACATCTTGCATTAAAACATATGCACTTCAGGCCACCAGACCCGCTGTGTTCAGGAACTTCTCCCTGTCTACTCTGCCTCAGAGCCCCACTGTCCCTATTCCCTAGTTCTCCCTCAATGCTCTCACCTTCTGACCTATTGTTCCCGTGCCCACCCCCCTGCCATACTAGTTTAAACCCTCCCGTGTGACACTAGCAAACCTTGCGGCCAGGATATTTATGCCTCTCCAGTTTAGATGCAACCCGTCCTTCTTATATGGGTCACACCTGCCCCGGAAGAGCTCCCAGTGGTCCAGATAACGTAAACCCTCCCTCCTGCACCAGCTGTTTAGCCACGTGTTTAGCTGCTCTATCTTCCTATTTCTAGCCTCATTGGCACGTGGCACAGGGAGTAATCCCGAGATTACAACCCTCGAGGTCCTGTCTTTTAACTTTCTGCCTAGCTCTCTGAACTCCTGTTGCAGGACCTCATGCCCCTTCCTGCCTATGTCGTTAGTACCAATATGTACAACGGTCTCTGCCTGTTTGCCCTCCCCCTTCAGGATTCCCTCTACCCGTTTGGAGACATCCTGGACCCTGGCACCAGGGAGGCAACATACCATCCTGGAGTCTCTTTCACGTCCACAGAAGCGCCTATCTGTGCCCCTGACTATAGAGTCCCCTATTACTATTGCTCTTCTGCGCTTTGACCCTCCCTTCTGAACATCAGAGCCAGCCATGGTGCCACTGCTCTGGCTGCTGCTGTTTTCCCCTGATCGGCTATCCCCCCCGACAGTATCCAAAGGGGTATACCTGTTCGAGAGGGGGACTACCACAGGGGATTCCTGCGCTGACTGCCTGCCCTTTCTGGTGGTCACCCATTTCTCTGCCTGCACCTTGGGTGTGACCACATTTATATAACTGCTCTCTATGATGCTTTCCGCCACCTGCATGCTCCTAAGTGCATCCAATTGCTGCTCCAACCGAACCATGCGGTCTGTGAGGAGCTCCAGTTGGGTGCACTTTCTGCACATGAAGCCATCCGGGACGCTGAAAGCCTCCCGGACCTGCCACATCTCACAGTCAGAGCACTGCACCCCTCTAACTGACATTGCATCAATTAATTAGTAAATTAAAGTTAAATTTTTTTTTTTACATTTTTAAAGTTACTGTTAACTATCTGTTTCCTAGCACTAGATTTCTAATAGAAATGTGAAAGCTAAATACAGTTCTCTCCGATCTCTGGCTTAGATACCCCTCTAAATTATAGTTAAGTAATTATGTTTAATTAGTTACCAATGCTTAAATTTTTTAATTTAGTGTAGATTCCCAACCAGCCACTCAGGTCACAGCTTTTCTGTGATGTCACTTCAGTTTCCCCCCCCCCACACACACACAATTTGAAAACGTAATAAAAGTAAAAATGAATAAAAATCACTTACTTACCTTCTGAGGGTCTCAGATGTTCTCAGGTTCTCTCCCTGCTGATTAAAAGTTACAGGCCAGAAGAAAGTGTGAGGTTATTCACTTTGGAAGCAAAAACAGGAAGGCAGATTACTACCTGAATGGTTGTAAATTGGGAGCGGGGAGTGTGCAGCGGGACCTGGGTGTCCTTGTGCACCAGTCGCTGAAGGTAAGCATGCAGGTGCAGCAGGCGGTAAAGAAGGCTAATGGTATGTTGGCCTTCATTGTGAGAGATTTCGAGTATAGAAGCAGGGATGTGTTGCTGCAATTGTACAGGGCCTTGGTGAGGCCACACCTGGAGTATTGTGGGCAGTTTTGGTCTCCTTCTCTGAGGAAGGATGTTCTTGCTCTCGAGGGAGTGCAGCGAAGGTTTACCAGACTGATTCCAGGGATGGCGGGACTGTCATATGAGGAGAGATTGACTAGGTTGGGATTGTTCTCGCTGGAGTTCAGAAGAATGAGGGGGGATCTCACAGAGACGTATAAAATTCTAACAGGACGAGACAGGGTAGATGCAGGGAAGATGTTACCAATGATGGGTGTGTCCAGAACCAGGGGTCACAGTCTGAGGATTCAGGATAAACCATTTCGGACAGAGATGAGGAGACATTTCTTCACACAGAGAATGGTGAGCCTGAGGAATTCATTACCACAGGAAGTTGTTGAATATATTCAAAAGGCGGCTGGATACAGCACTTGGGGAGAGTGGGATCAAAGGCTATGGGGAGAAAGCAGGATTAGGCTATTGAGTTGGATGATCAGCCATGATGGTGATGAATGGCGGAGCAGGCTCGAAGGGCCAAAAGGCCTCCTCCTGCTCCTATCTTCTCTGTATCTATGTATCACCAGAGGAAATATTCAACAATTGAAAAAGAGACTTTGAGCTTGTTGCTGGCTTTGCAACATTTTAATATTTATGTTACCAGCAATTCGTCTGAAACAATTATATATACCGACAATAATCCCTTGCGGTTTTTGGAGAAATTCAAGAATAAAAGTGCCAGACTGTTTCAATGGAGTTTATTATTACAGCCATTTAATTAGGGTTAGGGTTAGGGTTAGGGTTACAGTTAGGTTTAAAGCTTACACATGTGGCAGGACTAATAAACGTGAAAGCCAGTGAAGAGAAGCAGGTTCGATGGTGGAATACAAATAACTAAATTGGACTGTATTATTGGAAATGTTTGCCTGTTTTAAAATGTCTGTTTATTGTCAAGTATTAGGAATCAGCAAGTGAAAAGGTAAAAATAAAATCATCTTTGAACTGGATGGATTTTTTTTTTCTTGGGGGGAGGTGTCATGTGAGTGTCTCTTTAAGAAAGGTTTTTGTCTTCTCACATGGTTTCAGTGATGTCATTTTTGTGGGTGGAGCTGGGCTGTGGCTCTGTGTGTTTTACTTCCGCTTTCAGATTTGACTGCTGTGGACTCAGGGAGAAAGAGGCGTTTTCTTCCTCTCGCTCTATTTTCATTTTCCAGAGTTGTTCCAGGTAATAAAACATTGATTATAGCTACCTGCTTTAGTAACTTATACAATATAGTTTGCTTTCCGGAAGGGTTTAATCCTGCTGGTGAGACGGGGTCAGAATCTCAGGAAAAGACAATCTTATTCAAGTGAGAATGCTGAGTGCTGAGCCAAGCCCTTAAAAAGGGGTTTTTGGCTAATGAGATTATATTGTTGAATTGGAGCAGTTAGGGGGGAATTCATTATCACTGGAGTTGAGGGGTGTCTTTATGTTTGTAATTGATAAAAAAAATTCTTGTTGTGTGTTTATATAAATGTTAACAAAGTTCTTAGAATAAAGCTTAGTTTGATCAAAGCGTCTGGGAAGACTGTTGAATCACAATTGAAGGGAAGCTTGTTGTGCTCAATGGGGCCAAATTCTACACACAAAGTTATAGGTCAGATCAACTCCAGAATACAATTTCGAGTTTTTAAACACAGACTCATAACAGTCAATATGTAAGGGTCAGTCAGTGTGTGTGTCACTGTCTGTGTGTCATTGTGTGTGTCCCTGTGAGTGTGTGTCAGTGTGTGTGTCAGTGTTGTGTCTGTGTGGGTGTCAGTGTCTGCGTGTCAGTGTGTGTGTCAGTGTGTGTGTCAATGTGTGTGTGTCACTGTGTATGTGTCACTGTGTGTGTCACTGTGTGTGCCAATCAGCGTGTCAGTAGGTGTGTCAGTGTGTATGTCAGTGCGTGTGTGTGTCACTGTGTGTGCCAATCAGTGTGTCAGTGTGTGTGTCAGTGTGTGTCTATCAGTGTGTGTGTCAGTGTGCGTGTGTCAGTGTGCGTGTGTCAGTGTGTGTGTGTCAGTGTGCGTGCATGTGTCAGTGTGTGTGTGTCAATGTGTGTGTCAATGTGTGTGTGCCAGTGTGTGTGTCTGTGTGTGTGTGTGTGTGTCAGCGTATGTGTGAGTGTGTGTCTGTCTGTGTGTGTGTCAGTGTGCGTGTGTCAGTGTGTGTGTATCAGTGTGTGTGCATCTCTGTGTGTGTCAGTGCATGTGACACATTGGGGGGGGGGGGTGTGTGTCAGTGTGTGTCAGTATATGTGTCAGTGTGTGTATCAGTGTGTGTGACACATTGTGTGTATCAGTGTCTGTCAGTGTGTGTGTCAGTGTGTCTGTGTCAGGTCAGTGTGTGTTTGTCTGTGTGTGTGTGTCAGTGTGTGTATGTGTCAGTGTGCGTGTCAGTGTGTGTGTGTCACTGTGTGTGCCAGTCAGTGTGTCAGTATGTGTGTGTCAGTGTGTGAGTGTTAGTGTGTGTGTCAGTCTGTGTGTCTGCTTGTGTGTGTGTCAGTGTGTGTGTGTCAGTGTGTGTGTGAGTGTGTCAGTGTATGTGTGAGTGTGTGTCTGTTTCTGTGTGTGTCAGTGTGCGTGTGTCAGTGTGTGTGTGTCAGTGTGTGTGTGTGTCAGTGTCTGTGTGTGTGTGTCAGTGTATGTGTGAGTGTGTGTTAGTGTGTGTGTCTGTGTGTGTGTGTCAGTGTGTGTGTGTCAGTGTGCGTGTATCAGTGTGCATGTGTCAGTGTGTGAGTCAGTTTTTGTCTCTGTGTGTGTGTGTCAGTGTGTGTGTGCCAGTGTGTGTGTGTCAGTGTCTGTGTGTGTGGCTGTGTCAATGTCCGTGGGTCAGTGTGTGTTTCAGTGTGTGTGTCAGTGTGTGTGAGTGTGTGTGTCAGTCAGTGTGTCAGAGTGTGTGTCAGTGTGTGTGTATCACTGTGCGTGCATTGGTGTTCATGTGTCAGTGTGTGTGTGTCTGTGTGAGTGTGTGTCAGTGTCTGTGTCAGTGCATGTGACACCTTGTGTGTGTGTGTCAGTGGGTGTCAGTATGTGTGTCAGTGTGTGTGTCAGTCAATGTGCCAGTGTGAGTGTCAGTGTGTGTGTCAGTGTCTGTGTGTCAGTATGTGTGAGTGTGTGTCTGTCTGTGTGTGTGTCAGTGTGCGTGTGTCAGTGTGTGTGTATCAGTGTGTGTGCATCTCTGTGTGTGTCAGTGCATGTGACACCTTGGGTGTGTGTGTGTGTGTCAGTGTGTGTCAGTATATGTGTCAGTGTGTGTATCAGTGTGTGTGACACATTGTGTGTATCAGTGTCTGTCAGTGTGTGTGTCAGTGTGTGTGTGTCAGGTCAGTGTGTGTTTGTCAGTGTGTGTGTGTCAGTGTGTGTGTGTCACTGTGTGTGCCAGTCAGTGTGTCAGTATGTGTGTGTCCTTGTGTGAGTGTTAGTGTGTGTGTCAGTCTGTGTGTCTGTTTGTGTGTGTGTCAGTGTGCGTGTGTCAGTGTGTGTGTGTCAGTGTGTGTGTGAGTGTGTCAGTGTATGTGTGAGTGTGTGTCTGTCTCTGTGTGTGTCAGTGTGCGTGTGTCAGTGTGTGTGTGTCAGTGTGTGTGTGTGTCAGTGTCTGTGTGTGTGTGTCAGTGTATGTGTGAGTGTGTGTTAGTGTGTGTGTCAGTGTCTGTGTGTGTGTCAGTGTGTGTGTGTCAGTGTATGTGTATCAGTGTGTGTGCATCTCTGTGTGTGTCAGTGCATGTGACACCTTGGGTGTGTGTGTGTGTGTCAGTGTGTGTCAGTATATGTGTCAGTGTGTGTATCAGTGTGTGTGACACATTGTGTGTATCAGTGTCTGTCAGTGTGTGTGTCAGTGTGTGTGTGTCAGGTCAGTGTGTGTTTGTCAGTGTGTGTGTGTCAGTGTGTGTGTGTCACTGTGTGTGCCAGTCAGTGTGTCAGTATGTGTGTGTCCTTGTGTGAGTGTTAGTGTGTGTGTCAGTCTGTGTGTCTGTTTGTGTGTGTGTCAGTGTGCGTGTGTCAGTGTGTGTATGTCAGTGTGTGTGTGAGTGTGTCAGTGTCTGTGTGTGTGTGTCAGTGTATGTGTGAGTGTGTGTTAGTGTGTGTGTCAGTGTCTGTGTGTGTGTCAGTGTGTGTGTGTCAGTGTGCGTGTATCAGTGTGCATGTGTCAGTGTATGAGTCAGTTTTTGTCTCTGTGTGTGTGTGTCAGTGTGTGTGTGCCAGTGTGTGTGTGTCAGTGTCTGTGTGTGTGGCTGTGTCAATGTCTGTGGGTCAGTGTGTGTTTCAGTGTGTGTGTCAGTGTGTGTGAGTGTGTGTGTCAGTCAGTGTGTCAGAGTGTGTGTCAGTGTGTGTGTATCACTGTGTGTGTGTTGGTGTGCATATGTCAGTGTGTGTGCCTGTGTGAGTGTGTGTCAGTGCGTGTGAGTCATTGTCTGTGTCAGTGCATGTGACACCTTGTGTGTTTGTGTCAGTGGGTGTCAGTATGTGTGTCAGTGTATGTGTCAGTCAATGTGCCAGTGTGTGTGTCAGTGTGTGTGTCAGTGTCTGTGTGTCAGTATGCGTGTGTCAGTGTGTGTGTCAGTGTGAGTATCAGTGCGTCTGCGTCAGTGTGTGTGTCAGTGTGTGTGTGTGTCAGTGCGTGTGTCAGTGTGCGTGTGTCAGTGTGTGTGTGTCAGTGTGTGTTTCAGTGTGTGTCAGTGTATGTGTATCAGTGTGTGTGCATCTGTGTATGTGTCAGTGCATGTGACACCTTGTGTGTGTGTGTCAGTGGGTGTCAGTATGTGTGTCAGTGCGTGAGTCAGTCAATGTGCCAGTGTGTGTCAGTGTGTGTGTCAGTGTCTGTGTGTCAGTATGCGTGTGTCAGTGTGTGTGTGTGTGTCAGTGTGAGTGTCAGTGCGTCTGTGTCAGTGTGTGTGTCAGTGTGTGTGTGAGTGTCAGTGCGTGTGTCAGTGTGCGTGTGTCAGTGTGTGTGTGTCAGTGTGTGTATCAGTGTCTGTCAGTGTATGTTTGTCAGTGTGTCAGAGTGTGTGTGTCAGTGTGTGTGTCACTGTGTGTGTCAGTGTGTGTGTGTCAGTATGCGTGTGTCAGTGTGTGTGTGTGTGTGTCAGTGTGAGTGTCAGTGCGTCTGTGTCAGTGTGTGTGTCAGTGTGTGTGAGTGTCAGTGCGTGTGTCAGTGTGCGTGTGTCAGTGTGTGTGTGTCAGTGTGTGTATCAGTGTCTGTCAGTGTATGTTTGTCAGTGTGTCAGAGTGTGTGTGTCAGTGTGTGTGTCACTGTGTGTGTCAGTGTGTGTGTGTCAGTATGCGTGTGTCAGTGTGTGTGTGTGTGTGTCAGTGTGAGTGTCAGTGTGCGTGTGTCATAGAACATAGAACAATACAGCGCAGTACAGGCCCTTCGGCCCACGATGTTGCACCGAAACAAAAGCCATCTAACCTACACTATACCATTATCATCCATATGTTTATCCAATAAACTTTTAAATGCCCTCAATGTTGGCGAGTTCACTACTGTAGCAGGTAGGGCATTCCATGGCCTCACTACCCTTTGCGTAAAGAACCTACCTCTGACCTCTGTCCTATATCTATTACCCCTCAGTTTAAAGCTATGTCCCCTCGTGCCAGCCATTTCCATCCGCGGGAGAAGGCTCTCGCTGTCCACCCTATCCAACCCCCTGATCATTTTGTATGCCTCTATTAAGTCTCCTCTTAACCTTCTTCTCTCCAACGAAAACAACCTCAAGTCCATCAGCCTTTCCTCATAAAATTTTCCCTCCATACCAGGCAACATCCTGGTAAATCTCCTCTGCACCCGCTCCAAAGCCTCCACGTCCTTCCTATAATGCGGTGACCAGAACTGTACGCAATACTCCAAATGCGGCCGTGCCAAAGTTCTGTACAGCTGCAACATGACCTCCTGACTCCGGAACTCAATCCCTCTACCAATAAAGGCCAACACTCCATAGGCCTTCTTCACAACCCTATCAACCTGGGTGGCAACTTTCAGGGATCTATGTACATGGACACCTAGATCCCTCTGCTCATCCACACTTCCAAGAACTTTACCATTAGCCAAATATTCCACATTCCTGTTATTCCTTCCAAAGTGAATCACCTCACACTTCTCTACATTAAACTCCATTTGCCACCTCTCAGCCCAGCTCTGCAGCTTATCTATATCCCTCTGTAACCTGCTACTTCCTTCCACACTATCGACAACACCACCGACTTTAGTATCGTCTGCAAATTTACTCACCCACCCTTCTGCGCCTTCCTCTAGGTCATTTATAAAAATGACAAACAGCAACGGCCCCAGAACAGATCCTTGTGGTACTCCACTTGTGACTGAACTCCATTCTGAACATTTCCCATCAACCACCACCCTCTGTCTTCTTTCAGCTAGCCAATTTCTGATCCACATCTCTAAATCACCCTCAATCCCCAGCCTCCGTATTTTCTGCAATAGCCTACCGTGGGGAACCTTATCAAACGCTTTGCTGAAATCCATATACACCACATCAACTGCTCTACCCTCGTCTACCTGTTCAGTCACCTTCTCAAAGAACTCGATAAGGTTTGTGAGGCATGACCTACCCTTCACAAAGCCATGCTGACTATCCCTGATCATATTATTCCTATCTAGATGATTATAAATCTTGTCTCTTATAATCCCCTCCAAGACTTTACCCACTACAGACGTGAGGCTCACCGGCCTATAGTTGCCGGGGTTGTCTCTGCTCCCCTTTTTGAACAAAGGGGCCACATTTGCTATCCTCCAGTCCTCTGGTACTATTCCTGTAGCCAATGCCGACATAAAAATCAAAGCCAATGGTCCAGCAATCTCTTCCCTGGCCTCCCAGAGAATCCTAGGATAAATCCCATCAGGCCCCGGGGATTTATCTATTTTCAGCCTGTCCAGAATTGCCAATACCTCTTCCCTACGTAGCTCAATGCCATCTAATCTATTTACCTGGAGCTCAGCATTCTCCTCCACAACATTATCTTTTTCCTGAGTGAATACTGACGAAAAATATTCATTTAGTATCTCGCCTATCTCTTCAGACTCTACACACAACTTCCCATCCCTGTCCTTGACTGGTCCTACTCTTTCCCTAGTCATTCGCTTATTCCTGACATACCTATAGAAAGCTTTTGGGTTTTCCTTGATCCTTTCTGCCAAATACTTCTCATGTCCCCTCCTTGCTCGTCTTAGCTCTCTCTTTAGATCCTTCCTTGCTACCTTGTAACTATCCATCGCCCCAACTGAAACTTCACACCTCAACTTCACATAGGCCTCCTTCTTCCTCTTAACAAGAGATTCCACTTCCTTGGTAAACCACGGTTCCCTCGCTCGACGCCTTCCTCCCTGTCTGACCGGTACATACTTATCAAGAACACGCAGTAGCTGATCCTTGAACAAGCTCCACTTATCCAGTGTGTCCAACACTTGCAGCCTACTTCTCCACCTTATCCCCCCCAAGTCACGTCTAATGGCATCATAATTGCCCTTCCCCCAGCTATAACTCTTGCCCTGCGGTGTATACTTATCCCTTTCCATCCTTAACGTAAACGTCACCGAATTGTGGTCACTGTCCCCAAAGTGCTCACCTACCTCCAAATCCAACACCTGGCCTGGTTCATTACCCAAAACCAAATCCAATGTGGCCTCGCCTCTTGTTGGCCTGTCAACAAACTGTGTCAGGAAACCCTCCTGCACACACTGTACAAAAAACGACCCATCTATTGTACTCGAACTATATCTTTTCCAGTCAATATTTGGAAAGTTAAAGTCTCCCATAATAACTACCCTGTTACTTTCGCTCTTATCCAGGATCATCCTCGCCATCCTTTCCTCTACATCCCTAGAACTATTTGGAGGCCTATAGAAGACTCCCAACAGTGTGACCTCTCCTTTCATGTTTCTAACCTCAGCCCATACTACCTCGGAAGATGAGTCCCCATCTAGCATCCTCTCCGCCACCGTAATACTGCTCTTGACTAGCAGCGCCACACCTCCCCCTCTTTTGCCTCCTTCTCTGAGCTTACTAAAACACGTAAACCCCGGAACCTGCAACATCCATTCCTGACCCTGCTCTATCCATGTCTCCGAAATGGCCACAACATCGAAGTCCCAGGTACCAACCCATGCTGCCAGTTCCCCTACCTTATTTCGTATACTCCTGGCATTGAAGTAGACACACTTCAAACCTGAACACTGGCCCCCTCCTGCGACGTCAGATCTGAGCTCCTGACCTCTATACTCTCATTCTCCCTTACCCTAAAACTACAATCCAGGTTCCCATGCCCCTGCTGCATTAGTTTAAACGTCTGTGTCAGTGTGCGTGTCAGTGTGTGTGTCAGTGTCAGTGCGTGTGTCAGTGTGCGTGTGTCAGTGTGTGTCAGTGTGTGTGTCAGTGTCTGTGCGTGTTGTTGTGTCAGTGTGTGGGTCAGTGTGTGTGTGTATCAGTATGCGTGTGTCAGTATGTGTGTGTGTCAGTGTGTGTGTCAGTGTGTGTGTGTGTCTGTGTCTGTGTGAGTGTGTGTGAGTGTGTGTGTCAGTGTGTGTGTCAGTGTCCGTGTGCCTGTGTCTGTGTGAGTGTGTGTCAGTGTGTGTGTCAGTGTCCGTGTGTCAGTGTCTGTGTGTGTGTGTGTCAGTGTGTGTGTCCGTGTGTATGTCAGTCAGTGTGTGTTTGACAGTGTGTGCGTGTCAGTATGTGTGTGTGTCAGTGTCTGTCTTTCTGTGTCAGTGTATGGGTGAGTGCGTGTGTGTTAGTGTGTGTGTCAGTGTGTGAGTGTGTGTCAGTGTGTGTCAGTGTGCGTGTATCAGTGTGCATGTGTCAGTGTGTGTGACAGTGTTTGTGTCTGTGTGTGTGTGTCAGTGTGTATGTGTCAGTGTGTGTGTGTGTCAGTATCTGTGTGTGTGGCTGCATCAGTATGTGTGGGTCAGTGTGTGTGTCAGCGTGTGTGTCAGTGAGTATGTCAGTGAGGGTGTGCCACTGTGTGTGTCAGTCAGTGTGTCAGTGTGTGTGTGTGTCAGTATGTGTGTGTCAGCGTGTGTGTGTCAGTGTGCGCGTGTCAGTATGTGTGTGTGTGTCAGTGTGCGCGTGTCAGTGTGCATGTATCAGTGTGCATGTGTCTTTGTGTCAGTGTGTGTGTGTCAGTGTGTCCGCCTGTGTGTGTGTCAGTGTGTGTGTGTGTGTCAGTGCCTGTGTGTGTGTCTGTGTGTCAGTGTGTCAGTGTTTCTGTGTCAGGGTGTGTGTCAGTGTGTGTCAATGTGTGTGTGTGTGTGTCAGTGCGTGTGTGTCAGTGTGTGTGTCAGTGTGTGTGTCACTGTGTGTCAGTGTGTGTGTCAGTGTGTGTGTGTCAGTGAGTGCATGTCAGTGTGTGTGTATCAGTGCGTGTGCATCTGTGTGTGTGTCAGTGTGTGTGTCACTGTGTGTCAGTCTGTATGTCAGAGTGTGTGTCAGTGTGTGTGTGTGTGTGTGTGTATCAGTGCGTGTGCGTCTGTGTGTGTGTCAGTGCATGTGACACCTTGGGTGTGTGTGTGTGTCAGTGTGTGTCAGTATATGTGTCAGTGTGTCTGTGTCAGGTCAGCGTGTGTTTGTCAGTGTGTCTGTGTCAGTGTGTGTATGTGTCAGTGTGCGTGTCAGTGTGTGTGTGTCACTGTGTGTGCCAGTAAGTGTGTCAGTGTGTCAGTATGTGTGTCAGTATGTGTGTGTCAGTGTGTGAGTGTCAGTGTGTGTGTGTTAGTGTGTGTGTCAGTGTGTGTGTCTGTTTGTGTGTGTGTCAGTGTGTGTATGTCAGTGTGTGTGTGTGTCAGTGTGTGTGTGTGTGTGTGTGTCAGTGTATGTGTGAGTGTGCATATGTTTGTGTGTGTGTCAGTGTGTGTGTGTCAGTGTGTGTGTGTCAGTGTCTGTGTGTGTGTGTGGCAGTGTATGTGTGTCAGTGTGTGTGGCAGTGTGTGTGGCAGTGTGTCTAAATGTGTGTGTGAGTGTGTGTCTGTTTGTGTGTGTGTCAGTGTGTGTGTGTCAGTGTGTGTGTGAGTGTGTGTCAGTGTGAGTGTGCGTCTGTTTGTGTGTGTGTCAGTGTGCATGTGTCAGTGTGTGTGTGCCTGTGTGTGTGTGTCAGTGTCTGTGTGTGTGTCACTGTATGTGTGAGTGTGTGTTAGTGTGTGTGTCAGTGTGTGTGTGTCAGTGTCTGTGTGTGTGTGTGGCAGTGTGTGTGTCAGTGTGTGTCAGTGTATGTGTGAGTGTGCGTCTGTTTGTGTGTGTGTCAGTGTGTGTGTGTGTGGCAGTGTCTGTGATTGTCAGTGTATGTGTGAGTGTGTGTTAGTGCATGTGTCAGTGTGTGTGTGTCAGTGTGTGTGTGACAGTGTGCGTGTATCAGTGTGCATGTGTCAGTGTGTGTGTCAGTGTGTGTGTCTGTTTGTGTGTGTGTCAGTGTGCATGTGTCAGTGTGTGTCTGTCAGTGTGTGTGTGTGCCAGTGTGTGTGTGAGTGTGTGTCAGTGTATGTGTGAGTGTGTGTCAGTGTGTGTGTGTCAGTGTGTGTGTGTCAGTGTATGCGTGTGTGTCAGTGTATGTGTGAGTGTGTGTCAGTGTGCGTGTGTCAGTGTGTGTGTGTCAGTGTATGTGTGAGTGTGCGTTAGTGTGTGTGTCACTGTGTGTGTGTCAGTGTCTGTGTGTCAGTGGGTGTGTCAGTGTGTGTGTCACTGTGTGTCAGTGTGTTAGTGTGTGTGTGTCAGTGCCTGTGTGTGTCAGTGTGTGTGTCAATGTGTGTTTCAGTGTGTGTCAGTGTATGTGTATCAGTGTGTGTGCATCTGTCTATGTGTCAGTGCATGTGACACCTTGTGTGTGTGTGTGTGTATGTGTCAGTGTGTGTCAGTACGTGTGTCAGTGCGTGTATCAGTATGTGTGACACATTGTGTGTATCAGTGTCTGTCAGTGTATGTTTGTCAGTCTGTCAGAGTGTGTGTGTCAGTGTGTGTGTCACTGTGTGTGTCAGTCAGTGTGTGTGTGTCAGTGTGTTTGTCAGTGTGTGTGTGTCAGTATGCATGTGTCAGTGTGTGTGTGTGTCAGTGTGTGTCAGTGCATCTGTGTTAGTGTGTGTGTCAGTGTGTGTGTGAGTGTCAGTGCGTGTGTCGGTGTGTGTGTGTCAGTGTGTGTGTGTCAGTGTCTGTGTCAGTGTCTGTGTGTGTTGCTGTGTCACTGTGTGTGGGCCAGTGTGTGTGTATCAGTATGCATGTGTCAGTATGTGTGTGTGTCAGTGTGTGTGTGTGTCTGCATCTGTGTGAGTGTGTGTCAGTGTCTGTGTGTCAGTGTCCGTGTGTCAGTGCCTGTGTGTGTGTGTCAGTGTGTGTGTCAGTGTGTATGTCAGTGAGTGTGTGCCACTGTGTGTGTCAGTCAGTGTGTGTGACAGTGTGAGCGTGTCAGTATGTGTGTGTCAGTGTATGTGTCAGTGGGAGCGTGGCTGTGTGCGTGTCAGTATGTGTGTGTGTCAGTGTGTGTGTGAGTGTGTGTGTGTTAGTGTGCGTGTATCAGTGTGCATGTGTCAGTGTTTGTGTCAGTGTGTGTGTGTCAGTATCTGTGTGTGTGGCAGTGTCAGTGTGTGTGGGTCAGTGTGTGTGTATCAGTGTGTGTGTGTCAGTATCTGTGTGTGTGGCTGTGTCAGTGTGTGTATCAATGTGTCTGCATCTGTGTGAGTTTGTGTCAGTGTGTGTGTGTGTCAGCGTGTGTGTCAGTGTGTGTCAGTGAGTGTGTCAGTGAGTGTGTGCCACTGCGTGTGTCAGTCAGTGTGTCAGTGTGTGTGTGTGTCAGTATGTATGTGTCAGTGTGCGCGTGTCAGTGTGCATGTGTCAGTGTGTGTTTGTGAGTGTGTGTGTCTGTGTGTGTATCAGTGCCTGTGTGTGTGTGTCATTTTGTCTGTGTTTGTGTGTCAGTGTGTGTCAGGGTGTGTGTCACTGTGTGTCAGTGTGTGTGTCAGTGTGTGTGTCATTGAGTGTCAGTGTGTGTGTCAGTGTGTGTGTGTCAGTGTGTGTGTCACTGTGTGTCTGTGTGTATGTCAGTGTCTGTGTGTGTTGCTGTGTCAGTGTGTGTGGGTCAGTGTGTGTGTATCAGTATACGTGTGTCAGTATGTGTGTGTGTCATTGTGTGTGTGTGTCTGCGTCTGTGTGAGTGTGTGTCAGTGTGTGTGTGTCAGTGTCCGCGTGTCAGTGTCTGTGTGTGTGTGTCAGTGTGTGTGTCAGTGTGTATGTCAGTGAGTGTGTGCCACTGTGTGTGTCAGTCAGTGTGTCAGTGTGTGTGTGACAGTGTGTGCGTGTCAGTATGTGTTTGTCAGTGTATGTGTCAGTGTGTGTGTGTGTCAGCGTGTGTGTCAGTGTGTGTGTCAGTGTGCATGTGTCAGTGAGTGGTTGTGTCAGTGTGTGTGTGTCAGTGAGTCCGTCTCTGTGTGTGTCAGTGTGTGTGTCAGTGTGTGTGTCTGTGTGTGTGCCAGTGCCTGTGTCAGTGTGTGTGTCATTGAGTGTCATTGTGTGTGTCAGTGTGTGTGTGTCAGTGTGTGTGTCACTGTGTGTCAGTGTGTGTGTCAGTGTCTGTGTGTGTTGCTGTGTCAGTGTGTGTGGGTCAGTGTGTGTGTATCAGTATGCGTGCGTCAGTATGTGTGTGTTTCAGTGCGTGTGTGTGTCTGCGTCTGTGTGAGTGTGTGTCAGTGTGTGTGTGTCAGTGTCCGTGTGTCAGTGCCTGTGTGCGTGTGTCAGTGTGTGTGTCAGTGTGTATGTCAGTGAGTGTGTGCCACTGTGTGTGTCAGTCAGTGTGTCAGTGTGTGTGTGACAGTGTGTGCATGTCAGTATGTGTGTGTCAGTGTATGTGTCAGTGGGAGCGTGGCTGTGTGCGTTTCCGTATGTGTGTGTGTCAGTGTCTGTCTTTGTGTTTGTCAGTGTGTGTGTGAGTGCGTGTGTGCTAGTGTGCGTGTCAGTGTGTGTGTGTGTCAGTGTGTGTCAGTGTGCAGGTGTCAGTGTGTGTGTGTCAGTATCTGTGTGTGTGGCTGTGTCAGTGTGTGTGGGTCAGTGTGTCTGCGTCTGTGTGAGTTTGTGTCAGTGTGTGTGTGTGTCAGTGTGTGTGTCAGTGTGTGTGTCAGTGAGTGTGTCAGTGAGTGTTTGCCACTGTGTGTGTCAGTCAGTGTGTCAGTGTGTGTGTGTGTCAGTATGTGTGTGTCAGTGTATGTGTGTCAGTATGCGCGTGTCAGTATGTGTGTCAGTGTGTTTGTGTCAGTGTGTGTGTGTCAGTGAGTCCGTCTCTGTGTGTGTCAGTGTGTGTGTCAGTGTGTGTGTCAGTGCCTGTGTGTGTGTGTGTGTCATTGTGTCAGTGTTTGTGTGTCAGTGTGTGTCAGGGTGTGTGTCACTGTGTGTCAGTGTGTGTGTCAGTGTGTGTGTGTCAGTGTGTGTGTATCAGTGTGTGTGTCACTGTGTGTCAGTGTGTGTGTGTCAGTGTGTGCGTGTCAGTGTGTGTGTGTCAGTGTGTGTGTCACTGTGTGTCAGTGTGTGTGTCAGTGTGTGTGTCACTGTGTGTCAGTGTGTGTGTGTCAGTGTGTGTGTGTGTCAGTGTGTGTGTCACTGTGTGTGTCACTGTGTGTCAGTGTGTGTGTGTCAGTGTGTGCGTGTCAGTGTGTGTGTGTCAGTGTGTGCGTGTCAGTGTGTGTGTGTCAGTGAGTCCGTCTCTGTGTGTGTCAGTGTGTGTGTCAGTGTGTGTGTCAGTGCCTGTGTGTGTGTGTGTGTCATTGTGTCAGTGTTTGTGTGTCAGTGTGTGTCAGGGTGTGTGTCACTGTGTGTCAGTGTGTGTGTCAGTGTGTGTGTGTCAGTGTGTGTGTATCAGTGTGTGTGTCACTGTGTGTCAGTGTGTGTGTGTCAGTGTGTGTGTCAGTGTGTGTGTGTCAGTGTGTGTGTGTGTCAGTGTGTGTGTCACTGTGTGTGTCACTGTGTGTCAGTGTGTGTGTGTCAGTGTGTGTGTGTGTCAGTGTGTGTGTCACTGTGTGTGTCACTGCGTGTCAGTGTGTGTGTGTCAGTGTGTGCGTGTCAGTGTGTGTGTCACTGTGTGTCAGTGTGTGTGTCACTGTGTGTGTCACTGTGTGTCAGTGTGTGTGTCAGTGTGTGTGTGTGTCCCCGCCCCCCTCCCCCCCGATGGGCCGAGCTCCCGGTGGCATGGTCCATGTCTGCTCTCAATAAGTGTGAAGCTGGTGAGGTAGGACACAGACTGCGGCTGCTGGCTCAGAAACTGACCTTGCTGGGTGGTGTGGGGGGTGGGGGACTGCCAGGGCTGGGAGAGGGGGCGCCATGGGGGAAGAGGGGGGAGAACAGCACGGGACTGGGGCAGTGCTCAGGCACCGACCACCATTCCGGCGGCCACTGACCGCCCGCCTCGGCCACCGACGGGACAGGGGTGAGGGTGGGAGGGGGAACATGCGGGGGCGGAGCCCGCGTTGCCAACTGGGGCACCGAGTATCCTGCCGAACCTGGTTGGGGACGGGGGGTACGC
Source organism: Scyliorhinus torazame (assembly GCF_047496885.1). Taxonomy (NCBI): domain Eukaryota; kingdom Metazoa; phylum Chordata; class Chondrichthyes; order Carcharhiniformes; family Scyliorhinidae; genus Scyliorhinus; species Scyliorhinus torazame. The sequence continues at coordinate 221,482,755 of NC_092719.1, forward strand.
ACCACACTAACATGTCAGCCTTTCACCCCCTGCAGGAATGGATATTGGAATACAACCAGCCATGGGGGCCTTCCTGCTGGTCGCCGCAGCCCCGGGGGAGCCCTGCGGCTGGACGAGCTGCTCGATGAGGAGGGGGAGGCTGCAGCAACGGAACAGGAGGCAGCTGCCCAGGATGGAGAGCTGGCCGCCCAACAGGCCGAGGAGGTGCCCAGGAGGCACCGCATGAGGCCTCGTGTGTCCCGGCACCGCCTGGCATTCGAGGACCTGCCGGATCGCGCACGCCGTCGGACACTCCGGCTGAGCAGAGAGACAGAGCGACACATCCGCCAGATCATGGCACTCCTGGCGGGGCCTGGGTGAGGACGCCCGCTCCCGGTGACCAACAAAATGTCAGGCCGCCGTAAACCTCTACGCCACGGGGTCCTTCCAGGCGCCGAGTGGGTTGGGTTTCCGGCTGCGGTCGTGGCTGATGACATCCCGGACCAGCCTCCCCGAACAGGCGCCGGAATGTGGCGACTAGGGGCTTTTCACAGTAACTTCATTTGAAGCCTACTTGTGACAATAAGCGATTTTCATTTTTCACCTATCCGGAGGTCCCAGACCGACACGCAGACCCGCCACAACAAAGCCCATACAGCGACCAGCGGTGTGGCCGAGCAGCGCTTCAGCCTCCTCAAGATGCGCTTCAGGTGCCTGGACCGCTCTGGAAGGGCTGTCCAGTACGGAGCTGAGAGGGGCGCCCACATCCAGGTGGTCTGCTGCATCCTCCTCAACACCACACAGCAGAGGGGCGGCGTGCTGGGGGAGGAGGATGAGGAGGAAGGGAGGCAAGGGGATGATGAGCGGGACATGGAGCCCGGGCAGGCAGGGGAGGCCTCACAACACCATACCAGGGCCAGCGAGCACGGGAGTTCTGATTCCTCCAGGGTCACCGACTAGAAGGGAGGGCGTGGAGCGGGGTTGTGACAGCAACTGCGAGCTGGGGGCACTGGGTCGGCAGTGACAGCGGCTCGGGTCCATGGGATGGAGGATGATGACAACCCGCTCTGCGATGAGCTCCGTGCTCCGCATCGTTAGACAATCTCTACCTGGGTGATCCCTGCATGCGAGCTGGACATTCCATCACACGCTCGCATTGAATCCACTTCCGGTGGCTGAGCGGGCGCACATCAGGCGAGACATGTGGAGCACCAGCGAAGGGAAGGGGCAGGAACTGCGGGCGGGCAGACAGGCGGCCTCAACAGGTTTAGGCGAACCAGGAAGGGGAAAAGCTGGCGAGCCGAGCAGCCCCCCCCAGCCCCCCCCTTACACCCCCCACCCCGACACCCCCCATGACCCTCCCCCTGATCCCCCCCCGACACCCCCCAGCTAGTGGGGAGGGAGGGCTTTCCAAACCCCCCAGAAATGTACAGGATGCACAGGTTGCTTCGGCCCAGGCCCAAAGCCGGGGAGCAGCCCAGAGCGATTATCCTGAAGCTGCACCGGTTCCGGGATCGGGAAAAACTCCGAAGGTGGGCCCGGCAAACGAGACAGAGCACGTGGGAAGGGAGGAACATAAGTGTCTACCAGGAGATTCGGACAGACCTGGCCAAAAGGGCAGAGTTCAACAGAGCAACATCAGCACTCTACAAAAGTGGGGGGCGATTTGGGATGTTATTCCCGGCCAGACTCTGGGTAACACTCAATGGGAAAGAAGCTATATTTCAACACCCCAGCGGAGACTGACGCGCAATCCTGGTTCTGAACCCCCCCCCCGGTCCTGCGGGGTCTCCCATACTTACCTGCTGGAGGAGCCCCTGGTCTCCGGGGTTTCCCTTTGTTAGGGGGACGTCCAATCATTAAATCAAACAAATTGGGGGAGGAGCAATTGCAACAACAATGAAAGCGGCGGGTGCGGAAAAATAATCAGAACAAAGAGCAGAGGACAGACCGCCAACAGAGACAATAATATCGTGAGCTGTTTGCAGATGTTTTCTGTTTTGCACGGCACTGTGCTGCCTTGTTTTCAGGCTCGTCTCTTCCCTCAATGTGCTGGGGGAAGCGGAGCAAGGGGAGTGAAAGTGGGAAAAGCAGGCAGGAGGGCGAGATAAGGAGTGGAAGGGGGAGGGTAAAGCAGGGCCGGAGCCAGGCAAGTACTGGGAGGGGAGCCGCCGTACTAGCGAGGAGGGCCGACACGGGAGGGCAGGAAGAAAGGAGGGTCGCGGCCCCCCCAGCTCAGGGGAGAGAGAGCGCCTGGCACAAAGAGGGGACGGGGACGGAACAGGAGGGAGGGAAGAACACGGGGCAGGGGGAAGAGGGACAGGAGCTAGTGGGGCGGGGGGGGGGGGGGGGGGGGGGGAGCGCAGAACAAAAAAGAAGCAAAGGGAAGGTTGAGGTCGAGAAACATAGCGGACACAGGCCTCGGCGGGCATGGAGCAGGGCGAGGAAACAAGATGGCATCGCAAACAGCCACTCGGGAGAGCTTCAGGGAGAAGAGGGACCCCGGAGGGCAGGGGCGCACCCTCGTGGCGTGCAGAGAGCTGGCAGCCATGTTGGGCGCTTCCTGGACAAAGGGAAAGCCCAGAGCCCTGGGGCCCGACTTCGTGGAGAGAGCGGCGACCACGGCCATTTTGGACGGGCCCCTAACGAAGGGAAACCCCGGAGTGCAGGGGCGCGTCCGCCAGGTAAGTATGGGTGACCCCGCCGGACTGGGGGGGTCAGAAACCCCCCACCAGGATTGTTACCTGGAACGTAAGGGGACTAAACGGCCCGGTGAAAAGATCCAGAGTCTTCACCAACCTCAGAAGCCTGAAAGCCGACATAATCTACCGCCAAGAGACGCACCTGAGGGAGAAGGACCGACTACTGGTAAGGAAGGGCTGGGTGGGACAGACGTACCACGCATGCTATAGGACGAGGGCAAGGGAATTGCAATACTAATCAACAGGAGGACGAGGTTTACAGAGACCAAGACAGTTACGGACCCAGGGGGACGGTACGCACCGACTGATCCTGGGGGACGACTTTAACTGCGTGCAGGACCCGCTGACCGACCGATCAAGCCCCAGAACAGGGAAAAGGACTGGCATGGCTAGGGAGCTAGGAGCAGTTATGGAGCAGTTGGGGGTGGTGGACCCATGGAGGTTCCTGCACCCGGGAGAGAAGGAGTTCTCGTTCTTTCGCAGGTGCACAAGGTATACACCCGTACCGACTTCTTTGCAGCGGGGAAATCGGTGCTTCCCGCGATCACGGGAACGGACTACTCCGCGATGGTTATCTCTGACCACGCTCCACACTATATGGATGTGAGGTTGGAGACAGGCCGGGCCCAGCGCCCCACATGGAGGCTGGACACGGATCTCCTGGCCGACAAGGCTTTCTGCCAAAAAACATCGCGGGCCATAGGCGATTACGTGAGTAACAACCAAAACGGGGAGGTCTCACCCTCCACGTTCTGGGAGGCACTGAAGGCCGTGATCAGGGGAGAGATCATATTCGACAAGGCAAGCAGAGAAAAGGAGGAGAGGGTGGCCAGGCAACAACTGGTGGACTCCATCCCGGAAGTCGATAGAAAATACTCCGAGGCCCCGGCCGTAGGGCTGCTGGTGGAGAGGAAAAAGCTGCAAATGGACTTTAACCTGCTATCCACTAGGAAAGCAGTGTACCAACTCCGTCAGACACGGGGGACCTTCTACAAACACGGAGACAAGGCTGGCCGTCTATTGGCTCACCAGCTGAGAAAGCAGGCAGCCACAAGGGAAATAGTGCAGGTAAAGGATAGCAGAGGCAGACTGGTAACAGAACCAAAGGAGGTCAATCGGGCATTCGAGACCTTCTACCGGGGACTGTACACCTCCGAGCCCCCCAACGGGCCGCGGGGATGAAACTGTTCCTAGACGGACTGGAACTACCAGTTGTGGGGGAAGACAGACAGTCGGAGCTGGATGCACCAATAGACCTGGGAGAAATCGTGGAGAGCATCAGCTCCATGCAGGTGGGGAAGGCACTGGGTCCCGATGGGTTCCCGGCGGACTTCTACAAAATATTTGCACCAGTCCTGGCCCCACACCTCAGGGACATGTTCGCGGACTCACTGGCAAGGGGCACCCTGCCCCCAACGCTAGCGCAGGCCATAATTTCACTGATACCCAAAAAAGATAAAGACCTGACGGAATGCGGATCATACAGACCCATTTCACTGCTGCACGTGGATACGAAAATACTCGCAAAGGTCCTGACCAAAAGGCTGGAGGCCTGTGTACCAGAGGTGGTCACAGAGGACCAAACCGGCTTTGTCAAGGGTAGGCAGCTCACAGCGAACATCAGGCAGCTGCTGAATGTGATAATGACCCCCTCTGGGGAGAGAACACCAGAGGTGATCGTCTCCCTGGACGCAGAAAAGGCTTTTGACAGAGTCGAATAGAAATACCTCCTCGAGGTACTGGAACGGTTTGGGCTAGGAGCAGGGTTCACCACCTGGGTGAGGCTCCTGTACAACGCTCCCAAAGCGAGTGTCCGAACTAACACCACCAGCTCTGAATACTTCCAGCTACAGAGAGGAACAAGACAGGGCTGCCCCCTGTCCCCACTCTTGTTTGCGCTAGAGATCAAACCCCTGGCGATAGCCCTGTGGGACGCAAAAAGCTGGAAGGGAATCCGGAGAGGAGACAGAGAGCACAGAGGCTCACTCTATGCAGATGACCTGCTCCTCTATGTCTCGAAGCCACAGGAGGGACTGAAGGCAATACTGCAAATACTGAAAGAGTTTGGAACCTTCTCGGGCTACAAACCTAACCTGGGCAAAAGTGAGACATTCCCAGTGAACCCAAACGGGGGAGGGAGAGAGCTGGAGGGGCTCCCGTTCAAAACAGCCCAGAACAGATTCCGTTACCGGGGGATCCAGATAGCCAGAGACTGGACACAGACCCACAAGTGGAACCTGACCAAAATCAAAATGAACGTACTGCCAAGGTTCCTCTTCCTGTTTCGATCCATCCCGATCTTCACCCCCAAGGCCTTTTTCCAAAACATAGACAGGCTAATCATGGCGTTTGTGTGGAGGGGCAAGAACCCGAGAATTCCCAAACCGACACTGCAAAGAGGGAAAGTCAGAGGGGCCTGGCTCTACCGAACCTACAATACTACCGCTGGGCAGCAACGGCAGAAAGAGTGAGGGGGTGGGTACAAGAACCCGACACAGATTGGGTACAAATGGGCCGCATTTGGAGTATTGCGTACAGTTCTGGTCACCGCATTATAGGAAGGACGTGGAGGCTTTGGAGCGGGTGCAGAGGAGATTTACCAGGATGTTGCCTGGAATGGAGGGAAAATCTTATGAGGAAAGGCTGATGGACTTGAGGTTGTTTTCGTTGGAGAGAAGAAGGTTAAGAGGAGACTTAATAGAGGCATACAAAATGATCAGGGGGTTGGATAGGGTGGACAGTGAGAGCCTTCTCCCGCGGATGGAAATGGCTGGCACGAGGGGACATAACTTTAAACTGAGGGGTAATAGATATAGGACAGAGGTCAGAGGTAGGTTCTTTACGCAAAGAGTAGTGAGGCCGTGGAATGCCCTACCTGCTACAGTAGTGAACTCGCCAACATTGAGGGCATTTAAAAGTTTATTGGATAAACATATGGATAATAATGGCATAGTGTAGGTTAGATGGCTTTTGTTTCGGTGCAACATCGTGGGCCGAAGGGCCTGTACTGCGCTGTATCGTTCTATGTTCTATGTCCTATGTAAATGGAGGAGCATCCTGTAAAGGAACGACCCTCCGGGCCCTGGCCACAGCAGCTCTCCCATCCTCCTCAACAAGGTACACAACGAGCCCAGTGGTAGCGGCCACGCTGAGAACGTGGACCCAGCTGAGACAACACTTTGGGATAACCAAAATGTCCGTTATGGCCCCCATCTGCGGCAATCACAGATTCCCCCCAGCCATGCTAGATACCACCTTCAAAAGGTGGAGGCGGGACGGGGGCACAGTGACGGTCAGGGACTTCTACGTAGGGCACAGACTGGCGACACTGGATGAACTGACGAGGAAGTGGAGGCTAGCAAAAGGACAGGAATTGAGACACCGCCAAATAAAACACTTCCTCCACAAAGAGACAGTCGGGTACCCCGGGGCCCCAGAAAGCACACTACTAGAGGACCTGATAGGCTCAAGCAGCGAGAAGGGGGGGGGGCTATGTGGGAAAATATACGGAGAGCTACTGGACAGAGCCCAAACACCACTGGACAGGACCAGACAAAAATGGGAGAACGAACTGGCGACAGAGGTAGGATGGGGACTCTGGAGCGAAGCACTGAGCAGGGTGAGCTCCACCTCCTCCTTCGCAAGGCTAAGCCTAATGCAGCTCAGATTGGTGCACAGAGCGCACCTGACCAGAACCCGAATGAGCAGGTTCTTCCCGGAGGTGGAGGACAAATGTGAGCGGTGCCAGAGGGGCCCGGCCAACCACACCCACATGTTCCGGGCTTGCCCCAAGCTTGCTGGGTTCTGGACAGCCTTCTCCGAGGCAATGTCCAGGGTTGTGGGGGTGAGGGTAAAGCCATGCCCAACAGTGGCAATCTTCGGGGTATCGGAGCAGCCAGAGCTACACATGGGGAAGGGGGCCAACGCCCTTGCTTTCGCTTCCCTAATCGCACGCCAGAGAATCCTGCTCGGCTGGCGATCGGCAGCACCGCCCACAGCTGCAGACTGGCTCGCTGACCTCTCGGAATTTCTCCACCTGGAGAAGATTAAGTACGCCACCCGAGGGTCAGAGGAGGCTTCCTGGATACTTGGGGGCAGTTCTTCGACCTGTTCCAAAACCTGTTCGAGGCCAGCAACGAGGAGTAAGCCAGGGGGGAAAACAATACAAGATAGACCAGGAACCAAAGGACTGCGCAACGTGGGGGAGGGGGGTGGGGGGGGGAAGAAGATGGAAGGAAGGTGGGAAAGCCAGGAGGGGAGGGACGGGGGGAGTACGCCAGGTTGGGGGGCAGTGGGAGGGGGGAGGGGAGGGACGGGGGGAGTACGCCAGGTTGGGGGGCAGTGGGAGGGGGGAGGGGAGGGACGGGGGGAGTACGCCAGGTTGGGGGGCAGTGGGAGGAGGAGGGGAGGGGAAGGGAGGAGTACGCCAGGTTGGGGGGCAGCGGGAGGGGGAGGTGAGGGGCGGGGGGAGTACGCCAGGTTGGGGGGCAGTGGGAGGGGGGAGGGGAGGGGACGGGGGGAGTACGCCAGGTTGGGGGGCAGTGGGAGGGGGGAGGGGAGGGGCGGGGGGAGTACGCCAGATTGGGGGGCAGTGGGAGGGGGGAGGTGAGGGGCGGGGGGGGTACGCCAGGTTGGGGGGCAGTGGGGGGGGGGAGGCGGGCAGGGACGAGGAGAGGTCGCTAGGGTGGGAGGGGCAGGGGGGGTGGGGGGGAGGAGTGACTATAGACCGAACCAGAGGGCGGCAAAATGTCTCGAGGGTCAATTAAAGGAAGGGCAGGATAAACCTTTCTGTGCAATAAAGTAAATTAACGCGGGGAAGAAAAATGTGATGTCTATCCTGGGGTGGGCGTGGTGGGGACAGTGGGGGCGTGAGGGGGTTGCGGAGGATGGGGAGCATGGTCCTCCCACATAGCCTGTGCTGCCCCACCCCCCTGCGACGCCCCCCCCCCCCCCCCCCCCCCCCCCCCTCAGAGCACCGGGCAGGTTGTCACAGTGTGAACGGGTGTTGAGTGTGAAGAAAGATCCACAGTCTGTGCCCTGGCCCCGTGTCTACCTTTCTGGCCTTGCGGGTCCTATCACTGCGACCAGGTGGTTCCCCAGACGGTACAGCAGGAGTGCAGGCGGCCTGCCGTGATTCCCGCCCTGCGACGAGGGTCCCTGTTAGCGGGCATATCTTGGCATGAACCAGCCTGGATGGGCCCGCTGGCCGCTGCTCGGGTGTCCCGGGTGGCATGGTGCCGCGTTGTTTTGCCCGCTGTCCACCAGATGCACCAGGGACAGGAGGCGGGGGGGGGGGGGGGGGGGGGGGGGAGTCCGAGGGGCTGCAGTGTTCCGGCACCCCCCCTGCGGGACTCATTGGCACGGGCTCCATCACCTCCTCCTCCTGAGGGCTACTCCATGGATGGGGGTGGAAGCGAAGCTACCCCCTGAGGCTCCCCCAACACCTGGCGCTGCCAGTCCTGGAGGCCACCGGGGTCTGCACACCCGCGGCCATGGAGTGGACCATCACCGACTGGGGCTGCACCACATCACGCGGCGACTGTGCCATCACCTTCTGCGCCACATCAGCCAGTGACTACGCCACCTCCCTCTGGGACTGAGCCACGCCAGCCAGCGCTTGGGCAATGCCATCGACGTGCCCAGCCATGGCCCGTTGTGACTGGGCCACGCTGAGGAGCGTCGCTGCGATGTCCAGGTGGCTCTGGCACACAGTTGCCTATTAGAGGGCAGCCCTGTCCTGGGCCTTGGCCCCCGCCTGCACAGAATGCCCCCGGCCTTGCACACTCTCACCCATGGCCGAAACCATCGGCCCCAATGCCTCCACTGCAGATGCCACCCGTGCAGTGTTGGCCTGTGTAGCACACATGACCGGCACCAATCCCTGCTCCTGCACTCAGACAGACCCCTCCACCTGCACCTACAGGTGCTGGAAGCGGATAGCGGGCTGGAGGGGGACAGTGGGCTGGGGGGTGGACAGCCGGCTGGGGGGACGGACAGCGGTCTGGGGGCGGACAGTGGGCTGGGAGGCGACAGCGGGCCGGGGGGGGGACAGCGGGCCGGGGGGGGACAGCGGTCTGGGGGTCGACAACGGGCCGGGGGGGGGGAAAGCGGGCTGGCGGGGCGGACAGCGGTCTGGGGGTCGACAGCGGGCCGGGGGGGCGTACCGTGGTCTGGGGGTCGACAGCGGGCCGGGGGGGCGTACCGCGGTCTGGGGGTCGACAGCGGGCCGGGGGGGGGACAGCGGTCTGGGGGGGGACAGCGGGCCGGGGGGGGGGGACAGCGGGCCGGGGGGGGGGGACAGCGGGCTGGGGGGGCGGACAGCGGGCTGGGGGTCGACAGCGGGCCGGGGGGGGGACAGCGGTCTGGGGGGGGACAGCGGGCCGGGGGGGGGACAGCGGGCTGGGGGGGCAGACAGCGGGCTGGGGGGGGGACAGCGGGCCGGGGGGGGGGGACAGCGGTCTGGGGGGGGACAGCGGGCCGGGGGGGGGGACAGCGGGCTGGGGGGGCAGACAGCGGGCTGGGGGGGGACAGCGGGCTGGGGGGGGGGGGACAGCGGTCTGGGGAGGACAGCGGGCCGGGAGGGGGGGACAGCGGTCTGGGGGTCGACAGCGGGCTGGGGGGGGACAGCGGGCTGGGCGGGGACAGCGGGCTGGGGGGCGGACAGTGGGCTGGGGGGGGATAGCGGGCCGTGGGGGGGGGACAGCGGTCTGGGGGTCGACAGCGGGCTGTGGGGGGACAGCGGGCTGGGGGGCGGACAGCGGGCTGGGGGGGGACAGCGGGCCGGGGGGGGGGACAGCGGTCTGGGGGGTGGGCTGGGGGTCGACAGCGGGCTGGGGGGCGGACAGCGGACTGGGGGGCGGATAGCGGACTGGGGGGCGGACAGCGGACTGGGGGGCGGATAGCGGGTTGGGGGGGGCACAGTGGGCTGGGGGTGGACAGCGGGCTGGGGGGGCGGACAGCGGGCCAGGGGGCGACAGCGGGCCGGGGGGCGACAGCGGGCTGGGGGGTGGATAGCGGGCTGGGGGGGCGACAGCGGGCCGGGGGGCGGATAGCGGGCTGGGGGTGGACAGTGGACTGGGGGGTGGACAGTGGGCTGGGGGGGGACAGCGGACTGGGGGTGGACAGCGGGCTGGGGGGCGGACAGTGGGCTGGGGGGGGACAGCGGACTGGGGGGTGGACAGTGGGCTGGGGGGGGACAGCGGACTGGGGGTGGACAGTGGGCTGGGGGGGGACGACAGCGGTCTGGGGGGGGACAGCGGGCTGGGGGGGGACAGCGGGCTGGGGGGGGCGGACAGCGGGCCGGGGGGGCGGACAGCGGGCTGGGGGGGGGACAGCGGGCCGGGGGGGGACAGCGGGCTGGGGGGGGGGACAGCGGTCTGGGGGGGACAGCGGGCCGGGAGGGGGGACAGCGGTCTGGGGGTCGACAGCGGGCTGGGGGGGGACAGCGGGCCGGGAGGGGGGGACAGCGGTCTGGGGGTCGACAGCGGGCTGGGGGGGGACAGCGGGCTGGGGGGCGGACAGCGGGCTGGGGGGGGACAGCGGGCTGGGGGGGGACAGCGGGCCGGGGGGGGGACAGCGGTCTGGGGGGCGGACAGCGGGCTGGGCGGGGACAGCGGGCTGGGGGGCGGACAGCGGGCTGGGGGGCGGACAGCGGGCTGGGGGGGGACAGCGGGCCGGGGGGGGGACAGCGGTCTGGGGGGCGGGCTGGGGGTCGACAGCGGGCTGGGGGGCGGACAGCGGGCTGGGGGGGCGACAGCGGACTGGGGGGTGGACAGCGGTCTGGGGGTCGACTGCGGGCCGGGGGGGCGTACCGCGGTCTGGGGGTCGACAGCGGGCCGGGGGGGGATAGTGGGCTGGGGGGGGGACAGTGGGCTGGCGGGGGCGGACAGCGGGCCGGGGGGCGGACAGCGGTCTGGGGGGCGGACAGCGGACTGGGTGGCGGATAGCGGGTTGGGGGGGCGCACAGTGGGCTGGGGGTGGACAGCGTGCTGGGGGGGCGGACAGCGGGCCGGGGGGCGACAGCGGGCCGGGGGGTGGATAGCGGGCTGGGGGGGCGACAGCGGGCCGGGGGGCGGATAGCGGGTTGGGGGGTGCACAGCGGGCTGGGGGGCGACAGCGGGCCGGGGGGCGGATAGCGGGTTGGGGGTGGACAGTGGACTGGGGGGTGGACAGTGGGCTGGGGGGGTGGACAGCGGACGGGGGGGTGGACAGTGGGCTGGGGGGGTAACAGCGGACTGGGGGCCGGACAGCGGTCTGGGGGTCGACAGCGGGCCGGGGGGGCGTACCGCGGTCTGGGGGTCGACAGCGGGCCGGGGGGGCGTACCGCGGTCTGGGGGTCGACAGCGGGCCGGGGGGGGGACAGCGGGCCGGGGGGGGGGACAGCGGGCTGGGGGGGCGGACAGCGGGCTGGGGGTCGACAGCGGGCCGGGGGGGGGACAGCTGTCTGGGGGGGGACAGCGGGCCGGGGGGGGGGACAGCGGGCTGGGGGGGCGGACAGCGGGCTGGGGGGGGCGGACAGCGGGCTGGGGGGGGGACAGCGGGCCGGGGGGGGGGACAGCGGTCTGGGGGGGGACAGCGGGCCGGGGGGGGGGACAGCGGGCTGGGGGGGCGGACAGCGGGCTGGGGGGGGGGACAGCGGGCCGGGGGGGGGACAGTGGGCCGGGGGGGGGGGACGACAGCGGTCTGGGGGGGGACAGCGGGCTGGGGGGGGACAGCGGGCTGGGGGGGGGCGGACAGCGGGCCGGGGGGGGCGGACAGCGGGCTGGGGGGGGGACAGCGGGCCGGGGGGGGACAGCGGGCTGGGGGGGGGGGGGACAGCGGTCTGGGGGAGGACAGCGGGCCGGGAGGGGGGGACAGCGGTCTGGGGGTCGACAGCGGGCTGGGGGGGGACAGCGGGCTGGGGGGGCGGACAGCGGGCTGGGCGGGGACAGCGGGCTGGGGGGCGGACAGTGGGCTGGGGGGGGATAGCGGGCCGTGGGGGGGGGACAGCGGTCTGGGGGTCGACAGCGGGCTGTGGGGGGACAGCGGGCCGTGGGGGGGGGACAGCGGTCTGGGGGTCGACAGTGGGCTGGGGGGGGACAGCGGGCCGTGGGGGGGGGACAGCGGTCTGGGGGTCGACAGCGGGCTGTGGGGGGACAGCGGGCCGTGGGGGGGGGACAGCGGTCTGGGGGTCGACAGTGGGCTGGGGGGGGACAGCGGGCCGTGGGGGGGGGACAGCGGTCTGGGGGTCGACAGCGGGCTGGGGGACGACAGCGGACTGGGGGGTGGACAGCTGACTGGGGGGCGGATAGCGGGCTGGGGGGGGGACAGTGGGCTGGGGGGGGCGGACAGCGGGCCGGGGGGCGGACAGCGGGTTGGGGGGGGGCACAGTGGGCTGGGGGTGGACAGCGGGCTGGGGGGGCGGACAGCGGGCCGGGGGGCGGATAGCGGGCTGGGGGGGCGACAGCGGGCCGGGGGGCGGATAGCGGGTTGGGGTGGACAGCGGGCTGGGGGGGGACAGTGGGCTGGGGGGGGACAGCGGACTGGGGGTGGACAGTGGGCTGGGGGGGGACGACAGCGGTCTGGGGGGGGACAGCGGGCTGGGGGGCGGACAGCGGGTTGGGGGGGGGCACAGTGGGCTGGGGGTGGACAGCGGGCTGGGGGGGCGGACAGCGGGCCAGGGGGCGACAGCGGGCCGGGGGGCGACAGCGGGCCGGGGGGCGGATAGCGGGCTGGGGGGGGCGACAGCGGGCCGGGGGGCGGATAGCGGGTTGGGGGTGGACAGTGGGCTGGGGGGGACAGTGGGCTGGGGGGGGACAGCGGACTGGGGGTGGACAGTGGGCTGGGGGGGGACGACAGCGGTCTGGGGGGGGACAGCGGGCTGGGGGGGCGACAGCGGGCTGGGGGGGCGACAGCGGGCTGGGGGGCGGACAGTGGGCTGGGGGGGACAGCGGACTGGGGGTGGACAGTGGGCTGGGGGGGGGCGGACAGCGGGCCGGGGGGGCGGACAGCGGGCTGGGGGGGGGACAGCGGGCCGGGGGGGACAGCGGGCTGGGGGGGGGGGACAGCGGTCTGGGGGGGGACAGCGGGCTGGGGGGGGACAGCGGGCTGGGGGGGGACAGCGGGCTGGGGGGGGGCGGACAGCGGGCCGGGGGGGCGGACAGCGGGCTGGGGGGGGGACAGCGGGCCGGGGGGGACAGCGGGCTGGGGGGGGGGGACAGCGGTCTGGGGGGGACAGCGGGCCGGGAGGGGGGGACAGCGGTCTGGGGGTTGACAGCGGGCTGGGGGGGGACAGCGGGCTGGGGGGCGGACAGCGGGCTGGGCGGGGACAGCGGGCCGGGGGGGGGACAGCGGGCCGGGGGGGGGACAGCGGTCTGGGGGGCGGACAGCGGGCTGGGCGGGGACAGCGGGCTGGGGGGCGGACAGCGGGCTGGGGGGCGGACAGCGGGCTGGGGGGGGACAGCGGGCCGGGGGGGGGGACAGCGGTCTGGGGGGCGGGCTGGGGGTCGACAGCGGGCTGGGGGGCGGACAGCGGGCTGGGGGGGCGACAGCGGACTGGGGGGGTGGACAGCGGACTGGGGGGCGGATAGCGGGTTGGGGGGGGGCACAGTGGGCTGGGGGTGGACAGCGTGCTGGGGGGGCGGACAGCGGGCCGGGGGGCGACAGCGGGCCGGGGGGTGAATAGCGGGCTGGGGGGGCGACAGCGGGCTGGGGGGCGGATAGCGGGTTGGGGGGTGGACAGCGGGCTGGGGGGCGGACAGCGGGCTGGGGGGCGGACAGCGGGCTGGGGGGGGACAGCGGGCCGGGGGGGGGGACAGCGGTCTGGGGGGCGGGCTGGGGGTCGACAGCGGGCTGGGGGGCGGACAGCGGGCTGGGGGGGCGACAGCGGACTGGGGGGTGGACAGCGGACTGGGGGGCGGATAGCGGGCTGGGGGGGGGACAGTGGGCTGGGGGGGGCGGACAGCGGGCCGGGGGGCGGACAGCGGACTGGGGGGCGGATAGCGGGTTGGGGGGGGGCACAGTGGGCTGGGGGTGGACAGCGTGCTGGGGGGGCGGACAGCGGGCCGGGGGGCGACAGCAGGCCGGGGGGTGGATAGCGGGCTGGGGGGGCGACAGCGGGCTGGGGGGCGGATAGCGGGTTGGGGGGTGGATAGCGGGCTGGGGGGGCGACAGCGGGCCGGGGGGCGGATAGCGGGTTGGGGGGTGCACAGCGGGCTGGGGGGCGACAGCGGGCCGGGGGGGCGGATAGCGGGTTGGGGGTGGACAGTGGACTGGGGGGTGGACAGTGGGCTGGGGGGGTGGACAGCGGACGGGGGGGTGGACAGTGGGCTGGGGGGGACAGCGGGCTGGGGGGTGCACAGCGGGCTGGGGGGCGACAGCGGGCTGGGGGGTGGATAGCGGGCTGGGGGTGGACAGTGGACTGGGGGGTGGACAGTGGGCTGGGGGGGACAGCGGACTGGGGGGTGGACAGTGGGCTGGGAGGTGACAGCGGACTGGGGGGCGAACAATGGGCTGGGGGTGGATAGCGGGCTGGGGGGCGGACAGTGGGCTGGGGGGGGGACAGTGGGCTGGGGGGGACAGCGGGCTGGGGGGGACAGCGCTGATTGGGAATAGAGCCCAGTTTGTGAGTCAGTGTGTTTGTCACTGTGCGTGTCAGTGTGTGTGTCAGTGTGTGTGTGCCAGAATGTGTGTGTGTGTCAGTGTGTGTGTGTGTCAGTGTGTGTGTGTGTGTCAGCATGTGTGTGTGTGTCATCATGTGTGTGTGTGTCAGTGGGTGTATAAAAATGTATATAAGTGTGTGTGTCAGAGTGTTTCAATGTGTGTGTGTCAATGTGTTTGTGTCACTGTGTGTGTCAATGTGTGTGTCAGTGTGTGTGTCAATGTGTGTGTGTCAGTGTGCGTCTGTCAGTATGCGTGTCAGTGTGTGTCTGTGCCAGTGTGTGTGTCAGCGTGTGTGTGTGTCAGTGTGTGTGTGTCAGTGTATGTGTGTCAGTGTGTGAGTCAGAATGTGTGTGTGTCAGTGTGTGAGTGTCAGTGTGTGTGCCAGAATGAGTGTGTGTGTCAGTGTGTGTGTCAGTGTGTGTCAATGTGTTTGTGTCAATGTGTCTGTCAATGTGTGTGTGTCAGTGTGTGTGTCAGTGTGTGTAGGTCAGTGTGTGTGTCAGTATGTGTGTGTAAGTTTATGTGTGTTAATGTGTGTGTCAGAATGTGTGTATATCAGTGTGTGTGTCAGTGTGTGTCAATGTGTGTGTGTCAGTGTGTGTGTCAGCATGTGTGTGTCAGTGTGTGTGTGTCAGTGGGTGGGTGTCAGTGTTTGTGTCAGTGTGTGTGTGTGTGTCAGTGTGTGTGTATCAGTTTGTGTGTCAGTGTGTGTGTCAGTGTGTGTGTGTCAGTGGGTGTGTGTCAGTGTGTGTGTCAGTTTGTGTGACACAGTGTGTGTTTCAGTGAGAGTGTGTGTGTCACTGTGTGTGTGTAAGTTTATGTGTGTTAGTGTGTGTGTCAGAAAGTGTGTGTGTCAGTGTGTGTGTCAGTGTGTGTCAATGTGTGTGTGTCAGTGTGTGTGTGTGTCAGCATGTGTGTGTCAGTGTGTGTGTGTCAGTGTGTGTGTGTCAGTTTATGTGTCAGAGTGTGTGTCAGTGTGTGTGTCAGTGTGTGTGTCAGTGGGTGGGTGTCAGTGTGTGTGTCAGTTTGTGTGTCACAGTGTGTGTGTCAGTGTCAGTGTGTGTGTAAGTGTGTGTGTGTAAGTTTATGTGTGTTAGTGCGAATGTCAGAAAGTGTTGTGCCAGTGTGTGTCAATGTGTGTGTGTCAGTGTGTGTGTGTGTCAGCATGCGTGTCAGTGTGTGTGTCAGTGTGTGTGTGTCAGTGGGGGGGTGTCAGTGTGTGTGTCAGTTTGTGTGTCACAGTGTGTGTGTCAGTGTCAGTGTGTGTGTCAGTGTGTTTGTAAGTTTATGTGTGTTAGTGTGTGTGTCAGAATGTGTCTGTGTCAGTGTGTGTGTCAGTGTGTGTCAATGTGTGTGTGTCAGTGTGTGTGTGTCAGCATGTGTGTGTGTGTGTCAGTGTGTGTGTGTGTCAGTGTGTGTGTCAGAGTGTGTGTGTGTCAGCATGTGTGTGTCAGTGTGTGTGTGTCAGTGTGTGTCAGTGTGTGTGTCAGTGTTGTGTCAGTGTTTGTGTCAGTGTGTGTCTGTGTGAGCGTGTGTGTGTCAGTGTGTGTGTCAATGTGTGTGTATGTCAGTGTTTGTGTGTCAGTGTGTGTGTGTCAGTGTGTGTGTATCAGTTTGTGTGACAGTATGTGTGTCAGTGTGTGTGTCAGTGGGTGTGTGTCAGTGTGTGTGTCAGTTTGTGTGTCACAGTGTGTGTGTCAGTGAGAGTGTGTGTGTCACTGTGTGTGTAAGTTTATGTGTGTTAGTGTGTGTGTCAGAATGTGTGTGCGTCAGTGTGTGTTTCAGTGTGTGTCAATGTGTGTGTGTCAGTGTGTGTGTGTGTCAGCATGTGTGTGTCAGTGTGTATGTGTCAGTTTGTGTGTCAGAGTGTGTGTCACTGTGTGTGTGTCAGGGTGTGTGTGTCAGTGGGTGGGTGTCAGTGTGTGTGTCAGTTTGTGTGTCACGGTGTGTGTGTCAGTGTGAGTGTGGCAGTGTGTGTACCTGTGTGTGTGTCAATGTGTGTGCCAGTGTGTGAATGTGTGTGTGAGTGTGTGTGTGTCAGTGTTTATGTGTGTGTGTGTGTCAGTGTTGTGTCAGGGGTTGTGTCAGTTTGTGTCTGTGTGAGCATGTGTGTGTCAGTGTGTCAATGTCAGTGTGCATTTGTCAGTGTGTGTGTCAATGTGTGTGTATGTCAGTGTTTGTGTGTCAGTGTGTGTGTGTCAATGTGTGTGTCAGTGAGTTTGTGTAACTGTGTGTGTCAGTGTGTGTGTCAGTGTGTGTGTCAGAGTGTGTGTGTCCATGTGCGTCTGTCAGTGTGCGTGTCAGTGTGTGTCTGTGCCAGTGTGTGTGTCACTGTGTGGGTCAGTGTGGGTGTCAGTGTGTGTGTGTGTCAGTGTGTGTGTGTGTCTGTCAGTGCGTGTGTGTGTGTCTGAGTGTGTGCGCCAGAATGTGTGTGTGTAAGTGTGTGTGTGTGTGTCAGTGTGTGTGTGTGTCAGTGTGTGTGTGTGTGCCAGTGTGTGTGTGTCAGTGTGTGTGTGTGTCAATGTGTGTGTGTGTGTGTGTGTGTGCCAGAATGTGTGTGTGTGTCAGTGTGTGTGTGTGTGTGTCAGCATGTGTGTGTCTGTCAGTGGGTGTATAAAAGTGTATATAAGTATGTGTGTCAGAGTGTTTCAATGTGTGTGTGCCAATGTGTGTGTCAGTGTGTGTGTCAATATGTGTGTGTCAGTGTGCGTCTGTCAGTATGCGTGTCAGTGTGTGTCTGTGCCAGTGTGTGTGTGTCAGTGTGTGTGTGTGTCAGTGCGTGTGTGTGTCAGTGTGTGTGTGTCAGTGTGTGTGCCAGAATGTGTGTGTGTGTCAGTGTGTGTCAGTGTGTGTGTCAGTGTGTGTGTCAGTGTGTCAATATGTGTGTGTCAGTGTGTCTGTCAGTGTGTGTGTCAGCGTGTGTGGGTCAGTGTTTGTGTGTGTGTTAGTGTGTGTGTGTAAGTTTATGTGTGTTAGTGTGAATGTCAGAATGTGTGTGCCAGTGTGTGTCAATGTGTGTGTGTCAGTGTGTGTGTGTGTCAGCATGTGTGTCAGTGTGTGTGTCAGTGTGTGTGTGTCAGTGTCAGTGTGTGTCAGTGTGTGTGTGTAAGTTTATGTGTGTTAGTGTGTGTGTCAGAATGTGTCTGTGTCAGTGTGTGTCAGTGTGTGTCAGTGTGTGTGTGTCAGTGTGTGTGTCGGTGTGTGTGTGTCAGTTTGTGTGTCAGAGTGTGTGTCATTGTGTGTGTGTCAGTGGGTGGGTGTCAGTGTGTGTGTCACAGTGTGTGTGTCAATGTGAGTGTGTCAGTGTGTGTATCTGTGTGTGTGTCAATGTGTGTGCCAGTGTGTGTGTCAGTGTGTGTGTGTGTGAGTGTGTGTGTGAGTCTGTGTGTCAGTGTTGTGTCAGTGTTTGTATCAGTGCGTGTCTGTGTGAGCGTGTGTGTGTCAGTGTGTGTGTCAGTGTGTGTGTCAATGTGTGTGTATGTCAGTGTTTGTGTGTCAGTGTGTGTGTGTCAATGTGTGTGTCCGTGTGTGTCAGTGTGTTTGTGTGACTGTGTGTGCCAGTGTGTGTGTCAGTGTGTGTGTGTCAGTGTGCGTCTGTCAGTATGCGTGTCAGTGTGTGTCTCTGCCAGTGTGTGTGTCACTGTGTGGGTCAGTGTGTGTGTCAGTGTGTAAGTGTGTCAGTGTGTCAATGTCAGTGTGTGTGTGTGTGTCAGTGTGTGTGTCAGTGTGTCAATGTCAGTGTGTGTGTGGCAGTGTGTGTGTCAGTGTGTGTCTGTGTCAGTGTGTGTGTCAATGTCAGTGTGTGTGTGTGGCAGTGTGTGCCTGTGTCAATGTGTGTGTGTGTCAGTGTGTGTGTCAGTGTGTGTGTGTGTGTGTCAGTGTGTGTGTCAATGTGTGTGTCCATGTGTGTGGGTCAGTGTGTGTGTCAGTGTGTGTGCGTGTCAGTTTGCGTGTGTCAGTGTGTGTGTCAGTGTGTATGTGTGTCAGTGTGTCAATGGCAGTGTGTGTGGCAGTGTGTGTGTCAGTGTGTGTCTGTGTCAGTGTGTGTGTGTCAGTGTGTGTGTCAGTGTGCCAATGTCAGTGTGTGTGTGGCAGTGTGTGTGTCAGTGTGTGTCTGTGTCAGTGTGTGTGTCAGTGTGTCAATGTCAGTGTGTGTGTTGCAGTGTGTGCCAATGTGTATGTCCGTGTGTGTGGGTCAGTGTGTGTGTCAGTGTGTGTGTGTGTTTGTGTCAGTGTGTGTGTCAGTGTGTGTGTGTGTCAGTGTGTGTCAGTGTGTGGGGGTCAGTGTGTGAGGGTCAGTTTGTGTCTGTGTCAGTGTGTGTGTCAGTGTGCGTGTCAGTGTGCGTGTGTCAGTGTGTGCCAATGTGTGTGTCCGTGTGTGTGGGTCAGTGTGTGTGTCAGTGTGTGTGTGTGTGTGTGTCAGTGTGTGTGTCAGTGTGTGTGTGTGTGTCAGTGTGTGTGTCAGTGTGTGTGTCAGTGTGTGTGTGTGGGTCAGTGTGTGAGGGGCAGTGTGTGTGTCAGCGTGTGTGTGTGTCAGTGTGTGTGTCAGTGTGTGTGTCAGTGTGTGTCAGTGTGTGTGTCAGTGTGTCAATGTCAGTGTGTGTGTGGCAGTGTGTGCCAATGTGTATGTCCGTGTGTGTGGGTCAGTGTGTGTGTCAGTGTGTGTGTGTGTTTGTGTCAGTGTGTGTGTCAGTGTGTGTGTGTGTCAGTGTGTGTGTCAGTGTGTGTCAGTGTGTGTGGGTCAGTGTGTGAGGGTCAGTGTGTGTGTCAGAATGTGTGTCTGTGTCAGTGTGTGTGTCAGTGTGCGTGTCAGTGTGCGTGTGTCAGTGTGTGCCAATGCGTGTGTCCATGTGTGTGTGTCAGTGTGTGTCAGTGTGTGTGGGTCAGTGTGTGAGGGTCAGTGTGTGTGTCAGAATGTGTGTCTGTGTCAGTGTGTGTGTCAGTGTGCGTGTCAGTGTGCGTGTGTCAGTGTGTGCCAATGCGTGTGTCCGTGTGTGTGGGTCAGTGTGTGTGTCAATGTGTGTGTGTGTGTGTCAGTGTGTGTGTTAGTGTGTGTGTGTGTCAGTGTGTGTGTGTGTCAGTGCGTGTGTCAGTGTATGTGTCAGTGTGTGTGTCAGTGTGTGTGTGTCAGCGTGTTTGTGTCAGTGTGTGTGTCAGTGTGTGTGTCAGCGTGTTTGTGTCAGTGTGTGTGTGTCAATGTGTGTGTGTCAGTGTGTGTGTCAGTGTGTGTGTGTCAATGTGTGTGTGTCAGTGTGTTTGTGTCAGTGTGTGTGTGTCAATGTGTGTGTCAGTGTGTGTGTGTCAATGTGTGTGTCAGTGTGTGTGTCAGCATGTGTGTGTCAGTGTGTTTGTGTCAGTGTGTGTGTGTCAATGTGTGTGTGTCAGTGTGTTTGTGTCAGTGTGTGTGTGTCAATGTGTGTGTCAGTGTGTGTGTCAGCATGTGTGTGTCAGTGTGTTTGTGTCAGTGTGTGTCAGTGTGTGTGTCAGTGTGTGTGTGTCAGTGTGTGTGTGTCAGTGTGTATACCAGTGTATGTGTCAATGTGTGTGTGTCAGTGTGTTTGTGTCAGTGTTTGTCAGTGTGTATGTGTCAGTGTGTGTGTCATTGTGTGTGTGTCAGTGTGTGTGTGTGGCTTTGGGTGGCTGTGTGTGTGTGTCAGTGATACGTGTCCATGTGTATGTGTGTCATCCATGTATCGAACATAGAACATGGAACAGTACAGGTCCTTAGGCCCACGATGCTGTGCCGACTATTTACCCTAATCTGAGATCAGCTTAAACTCTCTCTGGTGAATACTGAAGCAAAATATTCATTTAGGGCCTCCCCCATCTCCTCAGACTCTAGGCACAAGTTCCCTCCACTATCCCTGATCGGCCCTACTCCCACTCTGATCATCCTCTTATTTCTCACATAAGTGTAGAACGCCTTGGGGTTTTCCCGAATCCTTCCCACGAGGGCTTTTTCATGCCCCCTTCCAGCTCTCCTCAGTCCATTTTTAGTTCCTTCCTGGCTACCTTGTAACCCTCTAGAGCCGAGATCCTTGCTTCCTCAACCTTTCGTAAGCTTCCTTCTTCCTCTTGACTAGAAGCTCCACTTCTCTTGTCATCCAAGACTCCTTCACCTTACCATTCCTTCCTCTTCTCAGTGGAACAAAACTATCCAGCGCTCGCAGCAAGTGCTCCTTAAACAATCCCCACATTCCTGTTGTGCATTTCCCCAAGAACAATTGTTCCCACTTTATGCTCCTCAGCTCCTGTCTAATAACAGTATAATTTCCCCTCCCCCAATTAAATACCTCCCCACACTGTGTGTTCCTATCCCTCTCCATGACTATGGTAAAGGTCAAGGAGTTGTGGTCACTGTCACCGAAATGCTCTCCCACCGAGACATCTGACACCTTGCCTGGTTCGTTACCGAGCACCAAGTCCAATATGGCCTCCCCCCTAGTCGGCCTATCAACATATTGAGTCAGGAATCCTTCCTGTACACACCTGACAAAATCTGCTCCATCCAAACCATTTGCACTAAGGAGGTTCCATTCAATATTAGGGGTGTGATGCACAATCAATTAAACAAAGACGAGAGTTGGATACAACTGAGGCTTTATTGCTGTAAGGTGTGTGGCCTCCCACAGCAGCTGGTGAAATGGCTGCTGAATGGAGGACACGCTTACTGGGCGGAGCCAGCAGGCAGGGACTACCGGCGAACCTGTAGTACAGGTCCTACCTTACATCACCTCATATCGGTGCAACAGTGGTTTACCACATTCAGCCCCTGTTAAAATTGAGTCCGGCGGGGGTGGTGGCGAACTATATACAACAATGAATCTATATTTACAGTATTTGAGCAGAAAATAAATGTATTTTGAAGTCCGGCGGAACAGTTAGGGGTTTAACCGGTCCGGTGCCTTGATGTTCCGCTGGGAGCGATGTAGCGGTGGCGGCGATGTCGATGCTGGTGCTGGCCCGATGTTCGGTGACTCCGGGAGTGTGCCGAAATCCTCTTCATCCTCGGGCGTGGGCAGGGGAAGGATGGATGGCCCTAGTGGGGTTAATGCTGGGAGCGCCGGGGGAGGGGAGGGTGGTGCCGGGCCGGAGGGGTGTGTGTGGGGAACTTGCTGGTGCCAGGTCCCTGAGGGAGACAGTATCCAGGCGGCCGTCGGGGTACACTACGTAGGCATACTGGGGGTTCGCATGGAGCAGCTGCACCCTCTCCACCAATGGGTCCGCCTTGTGGAGTCGGACGTGCCTACGGAGGAGTACGGGTCCTGGGGCTGAGAGCCAAGTCGGGAGCGACACCCCGGATGTGGACTTCCTCGGGAAGGCAAAGAGATGTTCTTAGGGTGTGTTATTAGTGGTGGTGCATAGTAGCGACCGAATGGAGTGGAGTGCATCAGGGAGGACCTCCTGCCAGCGAGAGGCCGGGAGGTTCCTGGACCGTAGGGCCAGTTGGACGGCCCTCCACACTGTCCCGTTCTCCCTCTGTACCTGCCCGTTTCCCTGGGGGTTATAGCTGGTCGTCCTGCTGGAGGCGATATCCCTGCTGAGCAGGAACTGACGCAGCTCATCGCTCATGAATGAGGATCCCGTCACTGTGGATGTAGGCGGGGAAACCGAACAGAGCGAAGATGGTGTTTTGGGCTTTAATGACGGTGGCAGACGTCATATCGGGGCATGGGACGGCGAAGGGGAACCTGGAGTACTCATCGACCACACTGAGAATATACGTGTGTCGGTCGGTGGAGGGGAGGGGCCCTTTGAAATCCACGCTGAGGCGTTCAAAGGGGCGGGAGGCCTTCACCAGGCGCGTGCAGTCCGGCCGGTAGAAGTGCGGTTTGCACTCCGCACAGACCTGACAGTCCCTGGTGATTGTCCTTACTTCCTCGACGGAGTTGGGCAGATTGCGAGCCTTGACAAAATGGTACAACCATGTGATCCCAGGTGACAAAGGCTGTCGTGTAGGGCCCGGAGTCGGTCTACTTGTGCACTGGCACATGTACCTCGGGATAGGGCGTCTGGGGGCTCGTTGAGTTTGCCAGGGCGATACTTAATCTCGTAATTATAGGTGGGGAGCTCGATCCTCCACCTCAAGATTTTATCATTTTTTACCTTGCCCCGCTGTGTGTTGTTGAACATGAAGGCTAATGACCGTTGGTCAATGAGGAGGGTGAATCTCCTGCCGGCCAGGTAATGCCTCCAATGCTGCACAGCCTCAACAATAGCTTGGGCCTCTTTTTCGACGGATGAGTGCCGAATTTCTGAGGCATGAAGGGTGCGGGAGAAGAATGCCACGGGTCTGCCTGACTGATTGAGGGTGGCGGCTAGGGCGACGTCCGATGCGTTGCTCTCTACTTGAAAGGGCAGCGTCTCGTCTACTGCGTGCATCCTGGCCTTGGCGATATCGGCTCTGATACAAGCGAAGGCCTGTTGTGGCTCGGCCGCCAGGGGAAAGCGTGTGGACTGTATGAGTGGGCGGACCTTGTCCGCATAGTTTGGGACCCACTGGGCGTAGTATGAGAAGAACCCCAGGCAGCGTTTGAGGGCTTGGGGCAGTGGGGAAGGAGGAGCTCCATGAGGGGGCGCATGCGGTCGGGATCGGGCCCCAGAACTCCGTGCTAAACACGCACTTCTCCTTGTTGTAGGTGAGGTTGAGGAGAGTGGCGGTGTGGAGAAATTTGGCAAGGTTGGCATCGTGGTCCTGCTGGTCATGGCCGCAGATGATGATGTTGTCTAGGTACGGAAAGATGCCCTGCAAACTGTACCGGTCGACCATTCGGTCCATCTCCCTTTGGAAGACCGAGACCCCGTTAGTGACGCCGAAGGGAACCCTGAGGAAGTGATGGAGACGACCGTCTGCCTCGAAGGCCGTGTATGGACGGTCCGATTTACGAATGGGGAGCTGGTGATAGGCGGATTTGAGGTCTATCGTTGAGAAGACCCGGTACTGTGCAATCTGATTGACCATATCAGATATGCGTGGGAGGGGGTACGCGTCGAGCTGCGTGTACCGATTGATGGTCTGGGCACGACCATTCTGTGTTTCTCCCCAGTTTTAACGAATACCACTTGGGCTCTCCAGGGGCTGTTGCTGGCCTCGATGATGTCCTCCCGAAGGAGCCGCTGGACCTCGGACCTGATGAAGGTCCTGTCCTGGGTGCTGTACCGTCTGCTCCTGGTGGCGATGGGTTTGCAATCCGGGGTTAGATTTGCGAAGAGAGAATGCGGATCGACCTTTAGGGTCGCGAGGCCGCACACAGTGAGGGGTGGTAGGGGCCCGCCGAATTTGAGGGTGAGGCTCTGGAGATTGCACTGGAAGTCCAGGCCGAGTAGTAGAGCAGCGCAGAGGTTAGGGAGGACGTAGAGGCGGAAGCCGCTGAATTCTACGCCCTGGACCGTGAGTGTGATCGTGCAGAACCCTCGGATTGGGACGGAGTGGGATCCGGAGGCCAGGGAGATTCTTTGATTGGCGGGGTGGACCGCGAGGGAGCAGCGCCTTGCCGTATCTGGGTGTATGAAGCTTTCAGTGCTCCCGGAGTCCAGCAGGCAAGAGGTCACGTGGCCGTTGATTTTCACGCTGGTCGATGCGGTGGCCAGGTTGTGCGGACGAGACTGGTCGATCGTCACTGAGGCGAGTCGTGGTCGGCCGTCGCTGGCGTCGGATGATGGGAAGCCTGGGGGGCCCAGGTCCTGGAATACTGTCGGTGTCTTTGCCCCATGGGGAGACAATATGGCGGCGCCCATGGGCCGCACGTTGCGGGGGTTGGACAAGATGGCGGTGCCCACTGGCCGCTCGTGGTCCGGGGAGATGAAGATGGCGGCGCCCATTGTGTGTGTGTCAGGGGGGAGGGGGCGATAGCGGCGACTGCACGGGCCTGGCACACCGCGGCTAAGTGGCCCTTTTTGCCGCAAGCCTTACAAAGGGCCACGCGGGCCGGGCAGCGTTGACGAGGGTGTTTCTGCTGGCCGCAGGAGTAACGTCTCGGACCCCCGGGGTGCGCGGGCTGGTGCATGGTGCAGGCGTACTGGCTGGGTAAGGCCCCCGCTGGTGCGGCCGTCTGTGGGGTCCATGATGCGTAGGAGGGGTGGGCGGCGCAGCTGGGGGTGTAGGCCTAACTGCTGCGCGAGGTGACCGTCAGAGAGAGCGCTAGCTTCTTTGTCTCAGCTAGGTCGAGCGTGGCCCCTTCTAACAGTCTTTGGAGTATGAGGTCCGACCCAATCCCCGTAATGAACGCGTCCCGCATAAGGAGGTTCACTGGCCGTAACGGCCTGACAGTCACATCCCGGACGAATGGGATTAGGGCCCGCCAGAAGTCTTCTATGGACTGACCAGGGAGTTGAGAGTGAGTGGCGAGTACGTGCCTGGTGAAGAGCGTGTTCGCTTTCTGTGCGAAGTTTTCTTTGAGAAGCGCCATGGCGTCGGCGTAGTTCGGGGCGTCCTGGATCAGCGGAAACACGTTGGAGCTCAACCTTGAGTACAGGATCTGTAGCTTCTGAGCCTCCGGAACAGGGGTAGTCACTGAGTTGATGTACGCCTCGAAACAAACTTGCCAGTGATTAAAGTCCTTTTTGGCGTCGCTTGATTGCAGATCCAGCTGCAGGCGATCCGGTTTGATACGGAGGCCCAGCTTTCAGAAAATCTTAGAGCAATAAATTGATGCACGATCAATTGAACAAAGACGAGTGTTGGATACAACTGCGGCTTTATTGCTGTAAGATGTGTGGCCTCCCACAGCAGCTGGCAAAATGGCTGCTGAATGGAGGACACGCATATTTATACTCCGCCTACTGGGCGGAGCCAGCAGGCAGGGACGACTGGCGAACCTGTAGTACTGGTCCTACCGTACATCACCTAATATAGGTGCAACAGTGGTTTACCACAGGAAGTTGAAGTCACCCATGATAACAATTCTGTTACTTCTGCACTTTTCCAAGATCTGCCGCCCAATCTGTTCCTCCATCTCTCTGCTGCTACTGGGGGGCCTATAGAAAACTCCCAATAAAGTGACTGCTCCTTTCTTGTTTCTGACTTCCACCCATACTGACTCAGTCGACAAACCCTCCTCGACTACCTCCTTTTCTGCAGCTGTGGTGCACTCCCTCATTAACAGTGCCACTCCCCCTCCTCTTTTACCTCCCTCCCTATTCCTCTGAAAACATCAAAACCCCGGAACA
Source organism: Scyliorhinus torazame (assembly GCF_047496885.1). Taxonomy (NCBI): domain Eukaryota; kingdom Metazoa; phylum Chordata; class Chondrichthyes; order Carcharhiniformes; family Scyliorhinidae; genus Scyliorhinus; species Scyliorhinus torazame. The sequence continues at coordinate 221,508,245 of NC_092719.1, forward strand.
TCTAACAACCCTTCCTGCCCCTGTGAAATCCATGTCTCCGTAATGGCCACAACATCGTAGTTCCAAGTACTGATCCATGCTCTAAGCTCATCTCCCTTATTCCTGACACTCCTTGCATTGAAACAGACACACTTTAACCCATTCCATTGAGTAAAACTTTGCCCTATCAACTGTCTACCCTTCCTCACAGACTCGCTGCAGACTATTTCTGCCTGTTCAAAAGCTACCCTCTCCTCTGATCCATAGCTCTGGTTCCCATCCCCCTGCCAAACTAGTTTAAACCCTCCCGAAGAGTTCTAGCAAACCTCCCACCCAGGATATTGGTGCCCCTCCAGTTTAGGTGCAATCCGTCCTTCATGTACAGATCCCACCTTCCCCAGAAGATATCCTAATGATCCACATATCTGAAGCCTTCCCTCCTGCGCCAGCCCTGTAGCCACGTGTTCAGCTGCACTCGCTCTCTGTTCCTTGCCTCACTTGCACGTGGCAACGGTAGCAACCCTGAGATCACTACTCTGCTCGTCCTGCTCTTTAGCTTCCAACCTAACTCCCTAAAATCACTTTTTAGATCCTCATCCCTTTTATTAGCTATGCCGTTGGTGCCTATGTGCACCACAACTTCTGGTTGCTCCCCCTCCCCTTTAATAATCCTTTAGACTCGATCCGAGACATCCCTGGCCCTGGCACCCGGGAGGCAACATACTTTCCGGGAGTCTCGATCGCGATCACAGAATCTCCTATCCGTTCCCCTAATCATTGAGTCTCCTACTACTATTGCTTTTCTATTCTCCCCCCCCTTCCCTTCTGAGCCACAGAGCCAGACTCAGTGCCAGAGACCTGGCCGCTGGGGCCTTCGTCCGGTAGGTCATCCCCCCCAACAGCATCCAAAACAGTATACTTGCTTTGAAGGGGAGCGGCCACGAAGGATCCCTGCACTGTCTGGCTATTCCTCTTCCTTCCCCTGACTGTAACCCAGCTACTCTTGTCCTGTACCTTGGGTGTGGCTACCTCCCTGTAACTCTTCTCTATCACCCCCTCTGCCTCCCAGATGATCCGAAGTTCATCCAGCTCCAGCTCCAGTTCCCTAACACGGTCTCTGAGGAGCTGGAGTTGGGTGCACTTCCCGCAGGTGTAATCCCGGTGGTGTCTCTCACCTCCCACATCCTACAGGAGGAGCATGCAACTGCCCTAGCCTCCATACCCTTTGATCTGAATTCACAAAGAGGTTTAGAAGGAAAAACAAATTTAAAGATTCAACACCCGTTTGTCCTTAAAGAAAATACTGCTGCTACTCTCTCAAGTGAACCCTCTAAAACTGGAGATCCTGCTGAATGATACGAATATAGTTTGCTGCCCCCGGAAAATACAACAACTCGTACCTTCCAGAATGTAGCTGAGATTCTGCCCTGTGAACCTGGCAGTTATTCACTTACCGCCCGCTCGGCTCCGCACAGAGTCTGCTGTTTCTGCGATGTCCTGCCTCTTTCTTCAGGTAAGAGGGCTTGAGAAATACTCTATGTATGTCAGTGTGTGTGTCAGTGTGTGTGTCAGCGTGTGCCTCTTAGAGTGTGTGTCTATGTTTGTGTGTGTGTTAGTGTGTGTGTGTCAGTGTGTGTCATTGTATGTGTCAGTATGTGTGTCAGTGTGTGTCTCCCAGTGTGTGACTGTGTGTGTGTCAGTGTGAGTGTGTCAGTGTGTGTGTTTGTGTGTGTCAGTTTGTGTAATTCAGTGTCTCAGAGCATGTGTATATCAGTCTCCGTGTGTGTCAATGTGTGTGCGTGCGTGTGTGTCAGTGTGAGTGGGTCAGTGTGTGTGTCAGTGTGGGTGTGTCAGTGTGGGTGTGTCAATGTGTGTGTCAGTGTGTGTGTGCCAATGTGTGTGCATGTGTGGATGCATGTGTGTGTGTCTTTGTGTATGTCAGTGTATGTGTGTGTTAGTGTGTGTGTGTCAATGTATATGTGTGTCAGTGTGTGTTTGATAGTTTGTGCGTGTGTGTATCTCTGCGTAAGTGTCTGTTTGACAGTATGTGTTAGCGTGTTAGTGTCAGTGTGTGTGTGTCAGTTTGTGCACCTGTATTACTGTGTGTGTCAGTGTATTTTGGTGTCAGTGTATGCGAGTCAGTGTGTGTGTGTGTGAGTCAGTGCGAGTGTCAGTGTGTTTGTCCATCTGTGTGTCTCAGTGTGTGTGTGTGTGTGTGTGTATGTCAGTGCGAGTGTCAGTGTGTGTGTGTCAATGTGGATGTCTGTGAGTGTGCTAGGTTGTGTGTGTGTGTCTCAGTGTGTGAGTGTGTGTCTATCAGTGTGTGTGTGTGTGTGTATGTCAGTGCGAGTGTCAGTGTGTGTGTCAGTATTTGTGTCTCAGTGTGTGTGTGTCAATGTGGGTGTCTGTGAGTGTGCTAGGTTGTGTGTGTGTGTGTCTCACTGTGTGAGTGTGTGTCTATCAGTGTGTGTATGTTAGTGTGTGCGTATGTGTGCATCGTTGTGTCAGTGTGTTTGTGTCTCAGTTTGTGTGTCTCAGTGTGTGTGTGTCAATGTATGTGTGTGTCAGTGAGTGTCACTGACACACACACTCATGCTGACACAAACACATTGACACACAGGTTCGCACTGACACATGCACTGACAAACACTGCCACATACACCCTGACACACACACATTGACACACACACTGACACACACACAACACCCACACACCGACATACACACTTATACGCACTCCCACTGACACTCACACATTGACACACACTCAGACAGACGCACATACACTGACATACACATTGACACATAGAACATACAGTGCAGAAGGAGGCCATTCGGCCCATCAAGTCTGCACTGATCCACTTAAGCCCCCACTTCCACCCTATCCCCGTAACCCAATAACCCCTCCTAATCTTTTTGGTCATTAAGGGCAATTTATCATGGCCAATCCACCTGTGCGAGGAACCTGGAGCACCCGGAGGGTCAGGGTTAGGAAGCCCACGCGGACACGGGGAGAATGTGCAGACTCCACACAGACAGTGACCCAAGTCGGGAATCGAACCTGGGTCCCTGGCGCTGTGAAGCAACAGTGCCAGCCACTTGGGCTACCATGCTGACACACACACTGACACACAGACTAACACAAACATGCAGGTACATACAAACACCTTGACACACACATGCACACACACTCACACACTCTGACACACACACTGACACACACACTGCAACACACTAACAGACACACATTGCCAAACATTGACCCACACACTGACACACACACTGACACAAACACACTGACACACACACACACTGACACACATACACACTGACACACATGCTGACACAAACACACTGACACACACACACACTGACACACATACACACTGACACACATGCTGACACACACACTGACACACACACACTGACACACACTGACAAACACGCTGACACACCCTGTCACAAACACTGACGCACCCACCCTGATGCACGCACAATGACACACACACACACACTGTTACACACTAACACACACACTCATACAAACACACTGACACACACACTCACACACACACAGACACACACACACACTGACACACACACACAGTCACACATACTGACACACACACACATGGACACATACTAACAGACATATTCACTGACACGCACACTTCAAACAATGACGCATACACTGACACACACTGTCACACACACACTGACACACACACTGACACACATATACAAACCGACACACACACTGACACACATACACAAACACTGACACACACACATTGACACACACGCACACTAACACACACATTGACACACAAGCGCACATACATTAACACTCTGACACACAAACACCGATACAAACAGTGACACACACACTGATACACACATAGAAACACACTGACACACCTGCACACTATCACACACACTGACACGCACACGAACATAAGCACACTGACACACTGATTCACACACATTGATACACACACGCACATACTCACACATACACTAACAAACACTGACACACACACGCTGACACACACACGCTGACACACATATTGACATTTACATTAACATACACACAGAGACTGATACAATCTCTCACGCACACACACACATTGACATGCACACACACACACACCGATACACACACTGTCACACAGACACACTGACACACACACACTGACACACACACACACACACTGGGAAACACACTGACTCACACACTCACCGATATACACACTGACGCACACACTGACACGCACACTAAACACACACACACTGACAGATACACTGACATGCACACAATGACACACACAAGCCCACACTCACACATACACTAACAAACACACACATGCACACTGACACGCACGCACACACACTGACATATACACTAACAAACATACATAGATTGACACCCACCCACTGACACCCACCCACTGACACCCACCCACTGACACCCACCCACTGACACCCACCCACTGATACGCACAAACTGACACACACACTGATGAAAAAACTGACACAAACACACCGTCACACATACACTGACACAAATACAGATACTCTGACACTGACACTGACAATCACACACACACTGACACACACACTGACACACACACACTGACACACACACTGACACACTGGCACTCACATTGACACATTGACACACACTCTGACGCACATGCTCGCACAAACACTGACACATGTACACACACACTGATCTCACACACACACACTGATACACAGGCACACCGTCTGACACACACACACTGTTATGGGCCAGGGTTTAGAAAACTCCAAGGTATATTGTGGAGTTCATCTGACCTGTAACTGTTTGTTGAATTTGTTACGCAATGTAACTTCTCAGGCGCTTTCAATCAAAAAAACAAGCTTTATTCGAAGAGTTTAGTTAACATTTGTATAAACACACACAGCAAGAACTTTTATCAATTACAAACACAAAGACCCCACACAGCTGCAGTGATCTATGTATAACCCGTTATGAATTCATCCTTAACTGTTCCAATTCAATAACAAAATTCGAGTAAAACCAGCACACGGCATTCTCACTGGTATAAGACTTGTTATTGATACTCTGTCCCCTTTTCAAACAGCAGGTTTGAATTCCTTCCAGAGAGCAATTCTCTCTTTTACGTTACCGAGCAGTCTGGACGCAGCTTTTGAAATGACGATAGAGAGACACTTCTTTCAACCTGTGCAGTTCAAACCAGTCCAAAACTCAAAGCGAAAATAAAAACTCACAGAGCCACAGCCCAGCTCCACCCACACAAATGACATCACTGAAGCCATGTGATAAGACAAAAATATTTATTGAAGGCACACTTCCATGACACCTCCCCCCAAGAAAAAAAAACCATCCACTTCAAAGATGGTTTCATTTTTCATCTTTTTACTTGTCCATTAATAACAATTGACAATAAACATACATTTTTAAAACAAAAACAAAACAGCAAACATTGATAATAATACAGTCCGTTTTAGTCCTTCCTCTTCCACCATCGAACCTGCCTCTCTTCATCACATTTGTGAAGAAGCATTGGCTATCACATTGTCGCGTCCACATGTATAGTTTTTAAATGAAATGGCTGTAATAATAAACTCTATCAAAACAGTCTGGCATTGTTATTCCTGAATTTCTCCAAAACCGCAATGGATTATTATCGGTATATATAATTGCTGCAGATGAATTGTTGGTAACATAAATGTTAAAATGTTGCAAAGGCAGCACCAAGCTCAAAGTCTCCTTTTCAATTTTTGAATACTTCCTCTGGTGATTATTTAATTTCTTGGAAAACTATCCAATAGGCCACTCTATTCCTTCATTGTCTTCTTATAAGAGCACAGCACCTACACCCACACCAATCGCATCGACAGCCACCTTGACTGGTTTTGTGTAATTTGGGGCGGCCAACACAGGAGCCGTGGTTAACACAGTCTTCAGGCCGTCAAATGCCTGTTGACACTCCGCCGTCCACTGAAATTTGCAACGCTTCCTCAGCAAGTCCGTCAGTGGAGCGACCAGATTGCTAAAATTCACATTATTCTCAATATCTCATTATTTCCCTTTGTGTCGAAGGTATTGGAGACTCCCCAATAACTTTTGTTTTCACATCCCATGGGACCATTTATCCATGTCCAATTGTATGGAACATGACTTGGGCTTTTCCAAACTCACTTTTGGCTAGGTTTACCACCAAACCCGCCTCCTGAAGTCAATCGAATAACTCCATCAGATGCTTTAAATGGTCTTTCCATGTCTGACTAAAAATCACAAGATTGTCGATGTATACCGCACATTTGGGTAATCCTGAAACAACTTTGTTAGTTAACCGTTGAAATGTGGCTGTGGCGTTTTTCATGCCAAACAGCAAAACTTTGAATTGGTATATACCATCTGGAGTCACAAAAGCTAAAATCTCCTTCGCCCTTTCGGATAAAGGTACCTGCCAGTAAATCCAATTTGGAAATAAAAGCGGATTGTCCCACTTTCTCAATGCAATCCTCCAAACGTGGGATAAGAGTCCTTTCTTGTAACTGCATTAACCTTTCGATAGTCCACACACAACTGTTGGGTACCATCTGGTTTAGGTACCATCACTATGGGTGAGCTCCATTGGCTGCAACCCACTTCAATTATGCCGTTTTTAAGCATACTCTCACTCTCTCTGTTAACCTGTGCCAATTTTAAAGGGTTAAGTCTATATGGATGTTGTTTGATTGGAACAGCATTTCCCACATCTACATCATGTGTAGCCATTTTAGTACTTCCCAATTTATCTCCACAAACTTGCCCATGTGATATCAATAACTCTTTCAGGTCAGTTTGTTTTTCCTCTGGAAGGTAACTCAATAATTTATCCCAATTTTTAAGAACATCCTCGTTATACAATTTAAATTGAGGAATGTCAAATTCAGTCACCTGGATTTGGTTCGTCACTTTGTGTTAGAATCACGAAAGCCTCCTCCTTTTGCTCTCCTTCCCTTTCAAAGCACCTTTTAAGCATATTCACATGACACATTCGGTGAGTTTTTCTTCTATCTGGTGTTTTTACCACATCATGCACCTCACTTAATTTCCTTTCAATCTGATACGGTCCACAAAACCTAGCTTTTAAAGGCTCCCCTACCACTGCCGCAAACACTGACACACACACACATTGACACACACATTGATACTCCAATACACACTGACACAGACAGTGACACAGAAAGTGACACACACACTGACACTCAGTCACACACACACACTGACACACACGCTGGCACACACACACTGACACAGACACTGACACACACACAGACACCACACTGACACACACTCTGACACTTCCACTAACAAATTTATTCCATCACAAATGCACAGACTGACACACACTGACACATACAGAGTTGCACACACCACCTGACACACACACTGACACACTGACATGCACACAGTTAGAGTACCACACAAAAAACCCCACTGACGCCACACTGACATACACACGCATACACATGCATGCTGCCAGACACTAACACTTGCACTAAAAACATACTCCCTGACACCCACACACTCACACACACACAAACACTGACACAGACACTGACACACACACTGACCCACACACACTGACACAGACGCACTCACACACATACTGACACACACATTGACTAACGCTGACAAACACAGTGACACACACACTGACCCACACACACTGACACACACATTGACTAACGCTGACACACACAGTGACACACACACTGACCCACACACACTGACACAGACGCACTCACACACACACACTGACACACACACTGACACACACACACTGACACACACGCAGGCGCATACACACACACACACTGACAGACACACTCAAACTGACACACACACTGACACACATACTGACACACACACACTGACACATACACACCGACACACACACTGACACACACACACACTGACACACACTGACGCATACACACACGCACACACACACACCCACTGACACGCACACACTGACACACACACACTGACACACACACTGACACACACACACTGACACACATAGAACATAGAACATAGAACGATACAGCGCAGTGCAGGCCCTTCGGCCCACGATGTTGCACCGAAACAAAAGCCATCTAACCTCCACTATGCCTTTATCATCCATATGCTTATCCAATAAACTTTTAAATGCCCTCAATGTTGGCGAGTTCACTACTGTTGCAGGTAGGGCATTCCACGGCCTCACCACTCTTAACGTAAAGAACCTACCTCTGACCTCTGTCCCATATCTATTACCCCTCAGTTTAAAGCTATGTCCCCTCGTGCCAGCCATTTCCATCCGCGGGAGAAGGCTCTCACTGTCCACCCTATCTAACCCCCTGATCATCTTGTATGCCTCTATTAAGTCTCCTCTTAACCTTCTTCTCTCTAACGAAAACAACCTCAAGTCCATCAGCCTTTCCACATAAGATTTTCCCTCCATACCAGGCAACATCCTGGTAAATCTCCTCTGCACCTGCTCCAAAGCCTCCACGTCCTTCCTATAATGCGGTGACCAGAACTGTACGCAATACTCCAAATGCGGCCGTACCAGAGTTTTGTACAGCTGCAACATGGCCTCCTGACTCCGGAACTCAATCCCTCTACCAATAAAGGCCAACACTCCATAATAACTCCCATAATAACTATCCTGTTACTTTCGCTCTTATCCAGGATCATCCTCACCATCCTTTCCTCTACATCCCTAGAACTATTTGGAGGCCTATAGAAAACTCCCAACATGGTGACCTCTCCTTTCCTGTTTCTAACCTCAGCCCATACTACCTCGGAAGATGAGTGCCCATCTAGCATCCTCTATGCCACCGTAATACTGCTCTTGACTAGCAGCGCCACACCTCCCCCTCTTCTGCCTCCTTCTCTGAGCTTACTAAAACACCTAAACCTCGGAACCTGCAACATCCATTCCTGTCCCTGCTCTATCCATGTCTCCGAAATGGCCACAACATTGAAGTCCCAGGTACCAACCCATGCTGCCAGTTCCCCTACCTTATTTTGTATACTCCTGGCATTGAAGTAGACACACTTCAAACCACCTACCTGCACACTGGCCCCCTCCTGCGACGTCAAATCTGTGCTCCTGACCTCTATACTCTCATTCTCCCGTACCCTAAAACTACAATCCAGGTTCCCATGCCCCTGCTGCATTAGTTTAAACCCCCCCAGAGAGCACTAATAAATCTCCCCCCCAGGATATTTGTGCCCCTCAGGTTCAGATGTAGACCATCCTGTCTGTAGAGGTCCCACATTACCCAGAAAGAGCCCCAGTTATCCAGAAATCTGAATCCCTCCCGCCTGCACCATCCCTGTAGCCACCATCTCCCTATTCCTCATCTCACTATCACGTGGCACACACACACTGACACACACACTGACACACACACACTGACACACACGCTGACACACACGCTGACACACACACACACACTGACACTCACACACTGATCCAGACTGACACACACACACTGACACACACACGCTGACACACACACAGACACACACACATACACACTGACACACAGACACTGACACACTCTGACACACACCCACTGACACACACACACTGGCAGACACACACTGACAGACACAATGACACACACACTGACACTGATACACTGACACACACACTGACACACACACTGACACACACACACTGACACACACACTGACGCACACACTGACACACACACTGACACACACACTGACCCAGACTGAAACACACACACACACTGACACACACACTAACACACAGACACTGACACACACACACACTGACACTCACACACAGACACACACACTGACATTGACACACTGACACACACACTGACACACACACACTGACATTGACACACTGACACACACACTGACACACACACATTGACACACACTGACACACACACACTGACACACACACTGACACACACTGACACACACACTGACACACACACGCTGACACACACACACTGACATTGACACACTGACACACACACTGACACACACACACTGACATTGATACACTGACACACACACTGACACACACACTGACGCACACTGACACACACACACTGATCCACACACACTGACACACACACGCTGACACACACAGACACACACACACTGACACACACACACTGACACACACAGACAAACACACACTGACACACACACACTGACACACACATGCTGACACACACGGACACACACACACTGACACACACACGCTGACACACACAGACACACACACTGACACACACACACTGACACACACACTGACACACACACACTGACACACACACACTGACATTGACACACTGACACACACACTGACACACACTCACTGACACACACACAGACACACACACACTGACACACACACACTGACACACACACACTGATACACACACACACACACACTGACACTCACACACTGACCCAGACTGACACACACACACTGACACACACACACACTGACATTGACACACTGACACACACACTGACACACACACACTGACATTGACACACTGACACACACACTGACACACACAGAGTCACACACACACTGACACACACACACTGACACACACACACTGACATTGACACACTGACACACACACTGACACACACACACTGACATTGACACACTGACACACACACTGCACACACACACTGACACACATGACACACACAGACTGACACACACACACTGACACACACACACTGACACACACTGACACACACACTGACACACACACACTGACACTGAATCACTGACACACACACACACACTGAAACACACACACTGACACACACACACTGACACACACACTGACACTGATACACTGACACACACACACACTGACACACACTGACACACACACACTGACACACACCCACTGACACTGATACACTGACACACACACACACTGACACACGCACACTGACACACACTGACACACACACACTGACACACACACACTGACACGCACACTGACACTGATACACTGACACACACACTGACACACACACACTGACACACACACTGACGCACACACACTGACACACACTGACACACACACACTGACACACACACTGGCACACACACACTGACACACACACACTGACACACACTGACACACACACACTGACACACACACTGGCACACACACACTGACACACACACTGACGCACACACTGACACACAATGACACACACTGACACTGATACACTCAAACACACACTGACACAGACCCTGACACACACTGACACACACACACTGACACACACTGACACACACACACTGTACCACACACACTGACACACACACTGACACTCACACACTGACATTGACACACTGACACACACACTGACACACACACTGACATTGAGACACTGACACACACACTGACACACACACACTGACACACACACTGACACACACACTGACACACACACACACTGACACACACACTGACACACACGCTGACGCACAGACTGACACACACACACTGACACACACACAGACACTGATACACTGACACACACACTGACACACACACACTGACACACACACTGACACACACACACTGACACACACACACTGACACACACACTGACGCATACACACACGCACACACACACACCCACTGACACGCACACACTGACACACACACACTGACACACACACTGACACACACTGACACACACACTGACACACACACACTGACACTGAATCACTGACACACACACACACACTGAAACACACACACTGACACACACACACTGACACACACACTGACACTGATACACTGACACACACACACACTGACACACACTGACACACACACACTGACACACACCCACTGACACTGATACACTAACACACACACACTGACACACGCACACTGACACACACTGACACACACACACTGACACGCACACTGACACTGATACACTGACACACACACTGACACACACACACTGACACACACACTGACGCACACACACTGACACACACTGACACACACACACTGACACACACACTGGCACACACACACTGACACACACACACTGACACACACACTGGCACACACACTGACACACACACTGACGCACACACTGACACACAATGACACACACTGACACTGATACACTCAAACACACACTGACACACACCCTGACACACACTGACACACACACACTGACACACACTGACACACACACACTGACACACACACACTGACACACACACTGACACACACACACTGACATTGACACACTGACACACACACTGACACACACACTGACATTGAGACACTGACACACACACTGACACACACACACTGACACACACACTGACACACACACTGACACACACACACACTGACACACACACTGACACACACGCTGACGCACAGACTGACACATCCACACTGACACACACACAGACACTGATACACTGACACACACACTGACACACACACACTGACACACACACAGACACTGATACACTGACACACACACTGACACACACACACTGACACACACACTGACACACACACACTGACACACACACACTGACACACACACTGACGCATACACACACGCACACACACACACCCACTGACACGCACACACTGACACACACACACTAACACACACACTGACACACACACACACTGACACACATAGAACATAGAACATAGAACGATACAGCGCAGTACAGGCCCTTCGGCCCACGATGTTGCACCGAAACAAAAGCCATCTAACCTACACTATGCCATTATCATCCATATGTTTATCCAATAAACTTTTAAATGCCCTCAATGTTGGCGAGTTCACTACTGTAGCAGGTAGGACATTCCACGGCCTCACCACTCTTTGCGTAAAGAACCTACCTCTGACCTCTGTCCTATATCTATTACCCCTCAGTTTAAAGTTATGTCCCCTCGTGCCGGCCATTTCCATCCGCGGGAGAAGGCTTTCACTGTCCACCCTATCCAACCCCCTGATCATTTTGTATGCCTCTATTAAGTCTCCTCTTAACCTTCTTCTCTCTAACGAAAACAACCTCAAGTCCATCAGCCTTTCCTTATAAGATTTTCCCTCCATACCAGGCAACATCCTGGTAAATCTCCTCTGCACCTGCTCCAAAGCCTCCACGTCCTTCCTATAATGCGGTGACCAGAACTGTACGCAATACTCCAAATGCGGCCGTACCAGAGTTCTGTACAGCTGCAACATGGCCTCCCGACTCCGGAAGTCAATCCCTCTACCAATAAAGGCCAACACTCCATAATAACTCCCATAATAACTATCCTGTTACTTTCGCTCTTATCCACGATCATCCTCGCCATCCTTTCCTCTACATCCCTAGAACTATTTGGAGGCCTATAGAAAACTCCCAACATGGTGACCTCTCCTTTCCTGTTTCTAACCTCAGCCCATACTACCTCGGAAGATGAGTGCCCATCTAGCATCCTCTATGCCACCGTAATACTGCTCTTGACTAGCAGCGCCACACCTCCCCCTCTTTTGCCTCCTTCTCTGAGCTTACTAAAACACCTAAACCCCGGAACCTGCAACATCCATTCCTGTCCCTGCTCTATCCATGTCTCCGAAATGGCCACAACATTGAAGTCCCAGGTACCAACCCATGCTGCCAGTTCCCCTACCTTATTTTGTATACTCCTGGCATTGAAGTAGACACACTTCAAACCACCTACCTGCACACTGGCCTCCTCCTGCGACGTCAAATCTGTGCTCCTGACCTCTATACTCTCATTCTCCCGTACCCTAAAACTACAATCCAGGTTCCCATGCCCCTGCTGCATTAGTTTAAACCCCCCCCCCAGAGAGCACTAACAAATCTCCCCCCCAGGATATTTGTGCCCCTCAGGTTCAGATGTAGACCATCCTGTCTGTAGAGGTCCCACCTTCCCCAGAAAGAGCCCCAGTTATCCAGAAATCTGAATCCCTCCCGCCTGCACCATCCCTGTAGCCACCATCTCCCTATTCCTCATCTCACTATCACGTGGCACACACACACTGACACACACACTGACACACACACTGACACACACACTGACACACACGCTGACACACACGCTGACACACACACATACACTGACACTCACACACTGATCCAGACTGACACACACACACTGACACACACACGCTGACACACACACACTGATCCAGACTGACACACACACACTGACACACATACGCTGACACACACACAGACACACACACATACACACTGACACACAGACACTGACACACTCTGACACACACACACTGACACACACACACTGGCAGACACACACTGACAGACACAATGACACACACACTGACACTGATACACTGACACACACACTGACACACACACTGACACTGATACACTGACACACACGCTGACGCACACAGTGACACACACACACTGACACACACGCTGACGCACACACTGACACAAACACTGACACACACACTGACCCAGACTGAAACACACACACACACACTGACACACACACTGACACACAGACACTGACACACACACACACTGACACTCACACACAGACACACACACTGACATTGACACACTGACACACACACTGACACACACACACTGACATTGACACACTGACACACACACTGACACACACAAATTGACACACACTGACACACACACACTGACACACACTGACACACACACTGACACACACACACTGACATTGACACACTGACACACACACTGACACACACACACTGACATTGACAAACTGACACACACACACTGACACACACTGACACACACACTGACACACACACACTGACACACACACACTGATACACACACACTGACATTGACACACTGACACACACACTGACACACACACACTGACATTGACACACTGACACACACACACAGATCCACACACAGACACACACACACTGACACACACACACTGACACACACACTGACACACACATGCTGACACACACGGACACACACACACTGACACATACACGCTGACACACACAGACACACACACTGACACACACACAATGACACACACACACTGACACACACACACTGACATTGACACACTGACACACACACTGACACACGCTCACTGACACACACACAGACACACACACACTGACACACACACACTGACGCACACACACACACACAGACACTCACACACTGACCCAGACTGACACACACACACTGACACACACACACAGACACACACACTGACATTGACACACTGACACACACACTGACACACACACACTGACACACACACACTGACATTGACACACTGACACACACACTGACACACACACACTGACATTGACACACTGACACACACACTGACACACACACACTGACACACATGACACACAGAGACTGACACACACACACTGACACACACACACTGACACACACACACTGACACTGAATCACTGACACACACACACACACTGAAACACACACACTGACACACACACATTGACACACACACTGACACTGATACACTGACACACACACACACTGACACACACTGACACACACACACTGACACACACACACTGACACTGATACACTGACACACACACACTGACACACGCACACTGACACACACTGACACACACACACTGACACGCACACTGACACACACACTGACACACACACACTGACACACACACTGACGCACACACACTGACACACACTGACACACACACACTGACACACACACACTGACACACACACTGGCACACACACACTGACACACACACACTGACACACACTGACACACACACACTGACATACACACTGGCACACACACACTGACACACACACTGACGCACACACTGACACACAATGACACACACTGACACTGATACACTCAAACACACACTGACACACACCCTGACACACACTGACACACACACACTGATACACACTGACACAAACACACACTGACACACACACACTGACACACAGGCTGACACACACACTGACATTGACACACTGACACACACACTGACACACACACTGACATTGAGACACTGACACACACACTGACACACACATACTGACACACACTGACACACACACACTGACACACACACTGACACACACACACACTGACACACACACTGACACACACGCTGACGCACAGACTTACACACACACATTGACACACACACAGACACTGATACACTGACACACACACTGACACACACACTGACACACACACACTGACACACACACACTGACACACACACTGACAAACACACTGACACAGACACACTGACACACACATACTGACATACTCACTGACACTGATACACTGACACACACACACTGACACACACACTGACACACACACACTGACACACACTTATACACACACTGACACACACACACTGACACACACTGACACACACACACTGACACACACACACTGACACACACACTGACACTGATACACTGACACACACACACACTGACACACACTGACACACACACACTGACACACACACACTGACACTGATACACTGACACACACACACACTGACATACGCACACTGACACACACTGACACACACACACTGACACACACACTGACACACACACACTGACACACACTGACACACACACACTGACACACACACTGGCACACACACACTGACACACACACACTGACACACACTGACACACACACACTGACACACACACTGGCACACACACACTGACACACACACTGACGCACACACTGACACACAATGACACACACTGACACACACTGACACACACACACTGACACACACACACTGACACACACACTGACACAGACACACTGACATTGACACACTGACACACACACTGACACACACACTGACATTGAGACACTGACACACACACTGACACACACACACTGACACACACTGACACACACACTGACACACACACACACTGACACACACACTGACACACACGCTGACGCACACACTGACACACACACACTGACACACACACAGACACTGATACACTGACACACACACTGGCACACACACACTGACACACACACTGACACACACACTGACACACACACACTGACACACACATACTGACACACACACTGACACACACACACTGACACACACACTGACAAACACACTGACCCAGACTGACACACAGACACTGACACACACACACACACTGACACACACACTGACAAACACACTGACGCACACACTCTGACACACACGCTGACACACACACACACACACTGACACTCACACACTGACCCAGACTGACACACACACATTGACACACACACGCTGACACACACAGACACACATACAAACACACTGACACACAGACACTGACACACTCTGACACACACTCACTGACACACACACACTGGCAGACACACACTGACAGACACAATGACACACACACTGACACACACACACTGACACTGATACACTGACACACACACACACTGACATACGCACACTGACACACACTGACACCCACACACTGACACACACACTGACACACACACACTGACACACACTGACACACACACACTGACACACACACTGGCACACACACACTGACACACACACACTGACACACACTGACACACACACACTGACACACACACTGGCACACACACACTGACACACACACTGACGCACACACTGACACACAATGACACACACTGACACACACTGACACACACACACTGACACACACACACTGACACACACACTGACACAGACACACTGACATTGACACACTGACACACACACTGACACACACACTGACATTGAGACACTGACACACACACTGACACACACACACTGACACACACTGACACACACACTGACACACACACACACTGACACACACACTGACACACACGCTGACGCACACACTGACACACACACACTGACACACACACAGACACTGATACACTGACACACACACTGGCACACACACACTGACACACACACTGACACACACACTGACACACACACACTGACACACACATACTGACACACACACTGACACACACACACTGACACACACACTGACAAACACACTGACCCAGACTGACACACAGACACTGACACACACACACACTGACACACACACTGACAAACACACTGACGCACACACTCTGACACACACGCTGACACACACACACACACACTGACACTCACACACTGACCCAGACTGACACACACACATTGACACACACACGCTGACACACACAGACACACATACAAACACACTGACACACAGACACTGACACACTCTGACACACACTCACTGACACACACACACTGGCAGACACACACTGACAGACACAATGACACACACACTGACACTGATACACTAAAACACACACTGACACACACACACTGACACACACACTGGCACACACACACTGACACACACGCTGACGCACACACTGACACACACACTGACACACACACACTGACCCAGACTGACACACAGACACTGACACACACACTGCACACACACTGACACACACACACTCATACACACTGACACACACACTCTGACACACATGCTGACGCACACACACTGACCCAATCTGACACACACACAGACTGACACATCCACTGACACTCACACACTGACGCACAATGACACACACTGACACACGCTCACTGACACACACACTGACAGAAACACTGACACACACATTGACACATACACCGAGACACTCACACTGACACACACATCATTGACACAAACTGACACACTCACTGACACAAATCCAGTTACACACACTCTGACACACTCAATGACACACATAGCCTGAAATACACACACTGACTGCGCTCACACACACAAACACACATACACCGACACACTGACAAAGACGCGTTTACATACACTCTCTCACACACACTTAGATACGCACACACAGACTGACACTCACACTGACACACACACTGACAGATACAGACTGGCACACACTGACACTCACACTGACACACACAAATTGACACACACTGACACACACACACTGACACACACTGACACACACACTGACACACACACACTGACATTGACACACTGACACACACACTGACACACACACACTGACATTGACACACTGACACACACACACTGACACACACTGACACACACACTGACACACACACACTGACACACACACACTGATACACACACACTGACATTGACACACTGACACACACACTGACACACACACACTGACATTGACACACTGACACACACACACAGATCCACACACAGACACACACACACTGACACACACACACTGACACACACACTGACACACACACTGACGCACACACTCTGACACACACGCTGACACACACACACACACACTGACACTCACACACTGACCCAGACTGACACACACACATTGACACACACACGCTGACACACACAGACACACATACAAACACACTGACACACAGACACTGACACACTCTGACACACACTCACTGACACACACACACTGGCAGACACACACTGACAGACACAATGACACACACACTGACACTGATACACTAAAACACACACTGACACACACACACTGACACACACACTGGCACACACACACTGACACACACGCTGACGCACACACTGACACACACACTGACACACACACACTGACCCAGACTGACACACAGACACTGACACACACACTGCACACACACTGACACACACACACTCATACACACTGACACACACACTCTGACACACATGCTGACGCACACACACTGACCCAATCTGACACACACACAGACTGACACATCCACTGACACTCACACACTGACGCACAATGACACACACTGACACACGCTCACTGACACACACACTGACAGAAACACTGACACACACATTGACACATACACCGAGACACTCACACTGACACACACATCATTGACACAAACTGACACACTCACTGACACAAATCCAGTTACACACACTCTGACACACTCAATGACACACATAGCCTGAAATACACACACTGACTGCGCTCACACACACAAACACACATACACCGACACACTGACAAAGACGCGTTTACATACACTCTCTCACACACACTTAGATACGCACACACAGACTGACACTCACACTGACACACACACTGACAGATACAGACTGGCACACACTGACACACACACTGGCACACACACACTGACACACACACTGACACACACACTGACACACACACACTGACACACACATACTGACACACACACTGACACACACACACTGACACACACACTGACAAACACACTGACCCAGACTGACACACAGACACTGACACACACACACACTGACACACACACTGACAAACACACTGACGCACACACCCTGACACACACGCTGACACACTCACACACACACTGACACTCACACACTGACCCAGACTGACACACACACATTGACACACACACGCTGACACACACAGACACACATACAAACACACTGACACACAGACACTGACACACTCTGACACACACTCACTGACACACACACACTGGCAGACACACACTGACAGACACAATGACACACACACTGACACACACACACTGACACTGATACACTGACACACACACACACTGACATACGCACACTGACACACACTGACACACACACACTGACACACACACTGACACACACACACTGACACACACTGACACACACACACTGACACACACACTGGCACACACACACTGACACACACACACTGACACCCACTGACACACACACACTGACACACACACTGGCACACACACACTGACACACACACTGACGCACACACTGACACACAATGACACACACTGACACACACTGACACACACACACTGACACACACACACTGACACACACACTGACACAGACACACTGACATTGACACACTGACACACACACTGACACACACACTGACATTGAGACACTGACACACACACTGACACACACACACTGACACACACTGACACACACACTGACACACACACACACTGACACACACACTGACACACACGCTGACGCACACACTGACACACACACACTGACACACACACAGACACTGATACACTGACACACACACTGGCACACACACACTGACACACACACTGACACACACACTGACACACACACACTGACACACACATACTGACACACACACTGACACACACACACTGACACACACACTGACAAACACACTGACCCAGACTGACACACAGACACTGACACACACACACACTGACACACACACTGACAAACACACTGACGCACACACTCTGACACACACGCTGACACACACACACACACACTGACACTCACACACTGACCCAGACTGACACACACACATTGACACACACACGCTGACACACACAGACACACATACAAACACACTGACACACAGACACTGACACACTCTGACACACACTCACTGACACACACACACTGGCAGACACACACTGACAGACACAATGACACACACACTGACACTGATACACTAAAACACACACTGACACACACACACTGACACACACACTGGCACACACACACTGACACACACGCTGACGCACACACTGACACACACACTGACACACACACACTGACCCAGACTGACACACAGACACTGACACACACACTGCACACACACTGACACACACACACTCATACACACTGACACACACACTCTGACACACATGCTGACGCACACACACTGACCCAATCTGACACACACACAGACTGACACATCCACTGACACTCACACACTGACGCACAATGACACACACTGACACACGCTCACTGACACACACACTGACAGAAACACTGACACACACATTGACACATACACCGAGACACTCACACTGACACACACATCATTGACACAAACTGACACACTCACTGACACAAATCCAGTTACACACACTCTGACACACTCAATGACACACATAGCCTGAAATACACACACTGACTGCGCTCACACACACAAACACACATACACCGACACACTGACAAAGACGCGTTTACATACACTCTCTCACACACACTTAGATACGCACACACAGACTGACACTCACACTGACACACACACTGACAGATAC
Organism: Scyliorhinus torazame; assembly: GCF_047496885.1. Taxonomy (NCBI): domain Eukaryota; kingdom Metazoa; phylum Chordata; class Chondrichthyes; order Carcharhiniformes; family Scyliorhinidae; genus Scyliorhinus; species Scyliorhinus torazame. The sequence continues at coordinate 221,530,479 of NC_092719.1, forward strand.
AGACTGGCACACACTGACACTCACACTGACACACACAAATTGACACACACTGACACACACACACTGACACACACTGACACACACACTGACACACACACACTGACATTGACACACTGACACACACACTGACACACACACACTGACATTGACACACTGACACACACACACTGACACACACTGACACACACACTGACACACACACACTGACACACACACACTGATACACACACACTGACATTGACACACTGACACACACACTGACACACACACACTGACATTGACACACTGACACACACACACAGATCCACACACAGACACACACACACTGACACACACACACTGACACACACACTGACACACACACTGACGCACACACTCTGACGCACACGCTGACACACACACACACACACTGACACTCACACACTGACCCAGACTGACACACACACATTGACACACACACGCTGACACACACAGACACACATACAAACACACTGACACACAGACACTGACACACTCTGACACACACTCACTGACACACACACACTGGCAGACACACACTGACAGACACAATGACACACACACTGACACTGATACACTAAAACACACACTGACACACACACACTGACACACACACTGGCACACACACACTGACACACACGCTGACGCACACACTGACACACACACTGACACACACACACTGACCCAGACTGACACACAGACACTGACACACACACTGCACACACACTGACACACACACACTCATACACACTGACACACACACTCTGACACACATGCTGACGCACACACACTGACCCAATCTGACACACACACAGACTGACACATCCACTGACACTCACACACTGACGCACAATGACACACACTGACACACGCTCACTGACACACACACTGACAGAAACACTGACACACACATTGACACATACACCGAGACACTCACACTGACACACACATCATTGACACAAACTGACACACTCACTGACACAAATCCAGTTACACACACTCTGACACACTCAATGACACACATAGCCTGAAATACACACACTGACTGCGCTCACACACACAAACACACATACACCGACACACTGACAAAGACGCGTTTACATACACTCTCTCACACACACTTAGATACGCACACACAGACTGACACTCACACTGACACACACACTGACAGATACAGACTGGCACACACTGACACTCACACTGACACACACACTGACAGACATAGACTGACACACACACACTGACACACACACTGACACACACACACACTGACAAAATCACAGACACACACGCTGACACACACACGCTGACACACACACACTGACACACACACAGAGCAGTTGGGAAGTGTTTAAACTAATATGCCAGGGGGGTGGAACCTACGCGTGGAGTCAGAGACAGAGGGAGCGAGGACAAAATTCAAACAGGGCAGGAGAATAAAATATTGGGAGCAAGACGAGCATTGTGAAAAAGACGAACTTAAAGGCTCTGTGCCTTAATGCACGGAGTATTTGCAATAAAGTGGATGAACTAATCGCGCAGATAGATGGATGAGGGAGTTGAAGGGTGGGTCAGTAAATTTGCAGACGATACGAAGATTGGTGGAGTTGTGGATAGTAAGGAGGGCTGTTGTCGGCTGCAAAGAGACATAGATAGGATGCAGAGCTGGGCTGAGAAGTGGCAGATGGAGTTTAACCCTGAAATGTGTGAGGTTGTCCATTTTGGAAGGACAAATATGAATGTGGAATACAGGGTTAACGGTAGAGTTCTTGGCAATGTGGAGGAGCAGAGAGATCTTGGGGTCTATGTTCATACATCTTTGAAAGTTGCCACTCAAGTGGATAGAGCTGTGAAGAAGGCCTATGGTGTGCTCGCGTTCATTAACAGAGGGATTGAATTTAAGAGCCGTGAGGTGATGATGCAGCTGTACAAAACTTTGGTAAGGCCACATTTGGAGTACTGTGTACAGTTCTGGTCGCCTCATTTTAGGAAGGATGTGGAAGCTTTGGAAAAGGTGCAAAGGAGATTTACCAGGATGTTGCCTGGAATGGAGAGTAGGTCTTACGAGGAAAGATTGAGGGTGCTAGGCCTTTTCTCATTAGAACGGAGAAGGACGAGGGGTGACTTGATAGAGGTTTATAAGGTGATCAGGGGAATAGATAGAGTAGACAGTCAGAGACTTTTTCCCCGGGTGGAACAAACCATTACAAGGGGACATAAATTTAAGGTGAAAGGTGGAAGATATAGGAGGGATATCAGAGGTAGGTTCTTTACCCAGAGAGTAGTGGGGGCATGGAATGCACTGCCTGTGGAAGTAGTTGAGTCGGAAACATTAGGGACCTTCAAGCAGCTATTGGATAGGTACATGGATTACGGTAGAATGATATAGTGTAGATTAATTTGTTCTTAAGGGCAGCACGGTAGCATTGTGGATAGCACAATTGCTTCACAGCTCCAGGGTCCCATGTTCGATTCCGGCTTAGGTCACTGTCTGTGCGGAGTCTGCACATCCTCCCCGTGTGTGCGTGGGTTTCCTCCGGGTGCTCCGGTTTCCTCCCACAGTCCAAAGATGTGCAGGTTAGGTGAATTGGCCATGATAAATTGCCCTTAGTGTTCAAAATTGCCCTTTGTGTTGGGTGGGGTTACTGGGTTATGGGGATAGGGTGGAGGTGTTGGCCTTGGGTGGGGTGCTCTTTCCAAGAGCCGGTGTGGACTCGATAGTCTGAATGGCCTCCTTCTGCACTGTAAATTCTATGATAATCTATGATTAATCTATAACAAAGGTTTGGCACAACATCGTGGGCCGAAGGGCCTGTTCTGTGCTGTATTTTTCCATGTTCTATGTTCTAAATCGGTATGATATAATTGGGATTACGGAGACATGGCTGCAGGGTGACCAGGGATGGGAACTGAATGTCCCAGGGTTCTCAGTATTTAGGAAGGACAGACAGAAAGGAAAAGGTGGTGGTGTGGCACTGCTGGTTAAAGAGGAAATTAACACAATAGTGAGAAAGGACATTCGCTCTGACAACGTGGAGTCTGTATGGGGAGAGTTGAGAAATACCAAGGGACAAAACACATTAGTGGGTGTCATATATAGACCCCCAAACTGCAGTGGTGAGGTTGGGAAAGAGGGACAAAAGAGAGGTATACGGGAGAGGGGAGAAAAAGGGGGGGAAAAGGTGGGACCAGGGGCGGGAGGGTACTCAGGGAAGGAGGGACAAACAAGGCTAGAAAGGGAATAACAATAGGGCTACAAAGTGCCACAAGCAAAGGCTCGGAACATGGAATCGCTGCACCCACCCAGTCATGTGTTAGGCAGGTAGGTTCGATGTGGACTGCACTCGATGCAGGGACGTCTAACACAGGAGAAGATCCAACACTGTTTTATTCAACTAGATGAACTGCTGTACATATTCAGCTGTGGGTCGACACCATACTGAACTGACTAGTGACCTTGTAGTAGCCTGACCAGACTTACTAGCTACCACATGGTGTTTGCACTTGCTAGCACGTGGACTCTGACTGTCTCAGTAGCTGGGTCCCGAGAGAGCGGGAAACCTAGTGCCCTCTGGCTTTATAGTGGTAGTGTCCTGTCTGGTGATTGGCTGCACTGTGTTGTGTGCTTACTGGTCATCCTGTGTGTCAATCACTGCCTATCTGCATCTCATTATATACATGAGTGGATATTATGACACCCAGTACGGTCTCTGGGCGAAGGGAGACCTCAGAGTGAAGGGGGATACCCGCGTGGTGGACGCACAGTGGGCGGACATGTCAGGTCCCCCCTGGACAAAGGGAAACCCCGGAGTGCAGGGACCCGACTGAATGCAGAGAGCATTGACAGCGGCCATCCTAGACGGCCCCCTAACAAGGGGAAACCCCGCGTCCTCCAGGTAAGTATGGTTATTCCCACAGGAGCGAGGGGACAGAAGCCCCCCCCCAGGATAGTCACCTGGAATGTAAGGGGACTCAATGGCCCAGTGAAAAGATCCAGAGTCCTCACCCACCTGAGAAACATGAAAGCCGACATAGTCTTCCTCCAAGAGGCACACCTGAGAGAGCAGGACCGACTGCGGGTAAGAGAGGGCTGGGTGGGGCAGACCGACCATTCCTGCTATGGGACGAGGGCCAGGGGGGTGGCGATACTGATCGGCAAGAGGACGATGTTTAGGGCGATGAAGGCAGTTAGGGACCCAGGGGGACGGTACGTCATGGTCAGCGGAGCCCTGGATGGGGCACCGGTAGTATTAGTTAACGTGTACGCGCCCAACTGGGACGACACGAGCTTCATCAAGAAGACTATGGCAGAAATCCCTGACATAGCGACGCATCGACTAATCATGGGGGGGGGGGGGGGGGGGGGGGGACTTCAACTGTGTCCAGGACCCAACGATAGACAGATCAAATCCCCAAACTGGGAAAACCTCAAGCATGGCAAGGGACCTCGGTCACTTTATGAAACAGATGGGAGCGGCGGACCCCTGGAGGTTCACCCACCCGGGGGAGAAGGAGACCTCGGCCAGGAGTCTCCGCTATCCAGCGGGGCGGGTCATACTGGCGGCGAGGACTGGCGTGAACCACTCCGGCATCGGCCGCCCGGAAGGTGTGGAATCCTCCGCACCGTCAGGGGCTAGGCCGGCGCCGGCGGAGTTGGTGCATGCGCGGGAGCGCCAGCGTATGCTGGTGTCATCCCAGCGCATGCGCAGGGGGGATCTTCTCCGCGCCGGCCAAGGTGGACCGTTACACCGGGCGGCACGGAGGGAAATAGTGCCCCCACGGCACAGGCCCCGATCGCAGGCCAGGCCACCGTGGGGGCCCCCCCAGGGCCAGATCCCCCCGCACCCACCCCGAGGACTTCGCAGGCCGCCCGCAGAGCCAGGTCCCGCCGGTACGGACCTGCTGTAGTTTACACCAGCGGAACCGCCGAAAACGGGCGGCCACTCAGCCCATCGCGGGCCGCAGAATCGCCGGGGGGGCCCCTGCCAACAGCCCCCGACCGGAGGGATTCCCGCACCTGCTGAAAAACCGGCGCCGGAGAATCCTGACACACACACTCACACTCACACTGGCACACAGACACACACATTAATCCTGACACACAGACTCACACACTCACACTCACACTGACACTGACACACTCATACTGACACACTCACACTGACACACACACTCACAAACTCACACTCACACTGACACACACACTCACACTCACAATCACACACTCACACTGACACACACACTCACACTCACAATCACACGCTCACACGGACACACACACTCACACACTCACACTCACACTGGCACACACACTCACACACTCACACTGACACACACACTCACACACTCACTCACACACTCACACTCACACTGGCACACAGACACACATTAATCCTGACACACACACTCACACACTGACACTGACACACACACTCACACTCACACTGGCACACACACTCACACACTCACTCACACTCACACACTCACACTCACACTGGCACACAGACACACATTAATCCTGACACACACACTCACACACTGACACTGACACTGGCACACAGACACACACATTAATCCTGACACACTCACACACTCACACTCACACTCACACTGACACTGGCACACACATTAATCCTGACACACACACTCACACACTCAAACTGACACTGGCACACAGACACACATTAATCCTGACACACACTCACAAACTCACACTCACACTGGCACACAAAGAACAAAGAACAAAGAAAAGTACAGCACAGGAACAGGCCCTTCGGCCCTCCAAGCCCGTGCCGACCATGCTGCCCGGCTAAACTACAATCTTCTACACTTCCTGGGTCTGTATCCCTCTATTCCCATCCTATTCATGGATTTGTCAAGATGCCCCTTAAATGTCACTATCGTCCCTGCTTCCACCACCTCCTCCGGTAGCGGGTTCCAGGCATCCACTACCCTCTGTGTAAAAAAACTTCCCTCGTACATCTACTCTAAACCTTGCCCCTCTCACCTTAAACCTATGCCCCCTAGTAATTGACCCCTCTACCCTGGGGAAAAGCCTCTGACTATCCACTCTGTCTATGCCCATCATAATTTTGTATACCTCTATTAGGTCGCCCCCCAACCTCTGTCGTTCAAGTGAGAACAAACCGAGTTTATTCAACCGCTCCTCATAGCTAATGCCCTCCATACCAGGCAACATTCTGATAAATCTCTTCTGCACCCTCTCTAAAGCCTCCACATCCTTCTGGTAGTGTGGCGACCAGAATTGAACACTATACTCCAAGTGTGGCCTAACTAAGGTTCTATGCAGCTGCAACATGACTTGCCAATTTTTATACCCAATGCCCCAGCCAATGAAGGCAAGCATGCCGTATGCCTTCTTGACTACCTTCTCCACCTGTGTTGCCCCTTTCAGTGACCTGTGGACCTGTACTCCTAGATCTCTCTGACTTTCAATACTCTTGAGGGTTCTACCATTCACTGTATATTCCCTACCTGCATTAGACCTTCCAAAATGCATTACCTCACATTTGTCCGGTTTAAACTCCATCTGCCATCTCTCCGCCCAAGTCTCCAAACAATCTAAATCCTGCTGTATCCTCTGACAGTCCTCATCGCTATCCACAACTCCACTAACCTTTGTGCCGTCTGCAAACTTACTAATCAAACCAGTTACATTTTCCTCCAAATCATTTATATATACTACAAACAGCAAAGGTCCCAGCACTGATCCCTGCGGAACACCACTGGTCACAGCCCTCCAATTAGAAAAGCATCCTTCCATTGCTACTCTCTGCCTGATATGACCTAGCCAGTTCTGTATCCACCTTGCCAGCTCACCCCTGATCCCGTGTGACTTCACCTTTTGAACTAATCTACCATGAGGGACCTTGTCAAAGGCCTAACTGAAGTCCATATAGATAACATCCACTGCCCTACCTGCATCAATCATCTTTGTGACCTCCTCGAAAAACTCTATCAAGTTAGTGAGACACGACCTCCCCTTCACAAAACCATGCTGCCTCTCACTAATACGTCCATTTGCTTCCAAATGGGAGTAGATCCTGTCTTGAAGAATTCTCTCCAGTAATTTCCCTACCACTGAAGTAAGGCTCACCGGCCTGTAGTTCCCTGGATTATCCTGCTACCCTTCTTAAACAGAGGAACAACATTGGCTATTCTCCAGTCCGCCGGGACATCACCTGAAGACAGTGAAGATCCAAAGATTTCTGTCAAGGCCTCAGCAATTTCCTCTCCAGCCTCCTTCAGTATTCTGGGATAGATCCCATCAGGCCCTGGGGACTTATCTATCTTAATATTTTTTAAGACGCCCAACACCTCGTCTTTTTGGATCTCAATGTGACCCAGGCTATCTACACACCCTTCTCCAGACTGAACATCTACCAATTCCTTCTCTTTGGTGAATACTGATGCAAAGTATTCATTTAGTACCTCGCCCATTTCCTCTGGCTCCACACATAGATTCCCTTGTCTATCCTTCAGTGGGCCAACCCTTTCCCTGGCTACCTTCTTGCTTTTTATGTACGTGTAAAAAGCCTTGTGATTTTCCTTAACCCTATTTGTCAATTACTTTTCGTGACCCCTTCTAGCCCTCGTGACTCCTTGCTTAAGTTCCTTCCTACTTTCCTTATATTCCACACAGGCTTTGTCTGTTCCCAGCCTTTTAGCCCTGACAAATGCCTACTTTTTCTTTTGGACGAGGCCTACAATATCTCTCATTATCCAAGGTTCCCGAAAATTGCCGTATTTATCCTTCTTCCTCACAGGAACATGACGGTCCTGAATTCCTTTCAACTGACACTTGAAAGCCTCCCACATGTCAGATGTTGATTTGCCCTCAAACATCCACCCCCAATCTAGGTTCTTCAGTTCCCGCCTAATATTGTTATAATTAGCATTCCCCCAATTTAGCACATTCACCCTAGGACCACTCTTATCCTTGTCCACCAGAACTTTAAAACTTACTGAATTGTGGTCACTGTTCCCGAAATGCTCCCCTATTGAAACTTCTACCACCTGGCCAGGCTCATTCATCAATACCAGATCCAGTACCTCCCCTTTTCTAGTTGGACTGTCTACATATTGTTTTAAGAAGCCCTCCTGGATGCTCCTTACAAACTCTGCCCCGTCTAAGCCCCAGGCACTAAGTGAGTCCCAGTCAATATTGGGGAAGTTGAAGTCTCCCATCACCATAACTTTGTTGTTTTTACTCTTTTCCAAAATCTGTCTACCTATCTGCTCCTCTATCTCCCGCTGGCTGTTGGGAGGCCTGTAGTAAACCCCCAACATTGTGACTGCACCCTTCTTATTCATGATCTCTACTCATATAGCCTCACTGCCCTCTGAGGTGTCCTCCCGTAGTACAGCTGTGATATCCTCCCTAACCAGTAGCGCAACTCCGCCACCCCTTTTACATCCCCCTCTATCCCGCCTGAAACATCTAAATCCTGGAACGTTTAGTTGCCAATCCTGCCCTTCCCTCAACCAGGTCTCTGTAATGGCAACAACATCATAGTTCCAAGTACTAATCCAAGCTCTAAGTTCATCTGCCTTGCTCGGAATACTTCTTGCATTAAAACATATGCACTTCAGGCCACCAGACCCGCTGTGTTCAGCAACTTCTCCCTGTCTGCTCTGCCTCAGAGCCCCACTGTCCCTATTCCCTAGTTCTCCCTCAATGCTCTCACCTTCTGACCTATTGCTCCCGTGCCCACCCCCCTGCCATACTAGTTTAAACCCTCCCGTGTGACACTAGCAAACCTCGCGGCCAGGATATTTATGCCTCTCCAGTTTAGATGCAACCCGTCCTTCTTATATAGGTCACACCTGCCTCGGAAGAGCTCCCAGTGGTCCAGATAACGGAAACCCTCCCTCCTACACCAGCTGTTTAGCCACGTGTTTAGCTGCTCTATCTTCCTATTTCTAGCCTCACTGGCACGTGGCACAGGGAGTAATCCCGAGATTACAACCCTAGAGGTCCTGTCTTTTAACTTTCTGCCTAGCTCCCTGAACTCCTGCTGCAGGACCTCATGCCCCTTCCTGCCTATGTCGTTAGTACCAATATGTACAATGATCTCTGCCTGTTTGCCCTCCCCCTTCAGGATGCCCTTTACCCATTCGGAGACATCCTGGACCCTGGCACCAGGGAGGCAACATACCATCCTGGAGTCTCTTTCACGTCCACAGAAGCGCCTATCTGTGCCCCTGACTATAGAGTCCCCTATTACTATTGCTCTTCTGCGCTTTGACCCTCCCTTCTGAACATCAGAGCCAGCCGTGGTGCCACTGCTCTGGCTGCTGCTGTTTTCCCCTGATAGGCTATCCCTCCCGACAGTATCCAAAGGGGTATCCCTGTTCGAGAGGGGGACAACCACAGGGAATTCCTGCACTGACTGCCTGCCCTTTCTGGTGGTCACCCATTTCTCTGCCTGCACCTTGGGTGTGACCACATTCATAGAACTGCGCTCTATGACGCTTTCCGCCACCTGCATGCTCCTAAGTGCATCCAATTGCCACTCCAACCGAACCATGCGGTCTGTGAGGAGCTCCAGTTGGGTGCACTTTCTGCAGATGAAGCCATCCGGGATGCTGGAAGCCTCCCGGACCTGTCACATCTCACAGTCAGAGCACTGCCCCCTCTAACTGACATTGCGTCAATTAATTAGTAAATTAAAGTTAAAAGTTTTTTTTTTAATTTAAAAAGTTACTGTTAAGTATCTGTTTCCTAGCACTAGATTTCTACTATAAATATGAAAGCTAAATATAGTACTCTCCGATCTCTGGCTTAGATACCCCTTTAAATTATAATTAAGTAATTATGTTTTATTAGTTACCAATGCTTAATTTTTTTAATTTAGTGTAGATTCCCAACCAGCCACTCAGGTCACAGCTTTTCTGTGATGTCACTTCAGTTTCCCCCGACACACACAATTTTAAAAGGTAATAAAAGTAAAAATGAGCAAAAATCACTTACTTACCTTCTGAGGGTCTCAGATGTTCTCAGGTTCTCTCCCTGACAGAGACTGCTCGTCCTTCTCCGAACGGCTCCCGAAACTAGGCCGCGATCTTTTTAAATCTCCGCTCCGACTCGCAGCTCCCGCGCTTTTTAAATCTCACTGACACACACACACTCACACAAACAGTGACACACATACTCACACACAATCAAACACACTGATACACACAGACTGACGCACACACATTGGCAAATACAGTGACACACACACACTGACACACACACTGACGTACACACACTGATACACACTGACGTACACACACTTATACACACACTGACACACACACACTGACACACACACACTGACACACACACTGACACACACACTGACGTACACACACTGACACACACACTGACACACACACACTCACACACACACACTGGCACACACACTGACACACACACTGACGTACACACACTGATACACACACTGACACATACACTGACACACACACTGACACACACTGACGTACACACTGACGTACACACACTGACACACACACTGACACACACACTGACGTACACACACTGATACACACACTGATACACACACACTGACACACACACTGACACACACTGACGTACACACACTGACACACACACTGATACACACACACTGACACACACACTGACACACTGACACACACACTGATACACACTGATACACACACACTGACACACACACTGACACACACACTGACACATACACACTGACACACACACACTGACACACACACTTACACACACACTGACGTACACACATTGATACACACACTGACACACACACTGACACTGACACACACACACTGACACACACACTTACACACACACTGACGTACACACACTGATACACACACTGACACACACACTGACACATACACACTGATACACACACACTGACACACACACTGATACACACATTGATACACACACACTGACATACACACTGACACACACACACTGACACATACACACTGACACACACACACTGACACACACACACTGACACACACTGACGTACACACACTAACACACACACACTGACACACACTGACACACACACACACACTGACACACACACTGACACACACACACTGACCCACAGACTGACGTACACACATTGGCAAACACACACTGACACACACACACTGACACACACACTGACACACACTGACGTACACACACCGATACACACACTGATACACACACACTGACACACACACTGACACACACTGACGTACACACACTGACACATACACACTGACACACACACACTGACACACACACTGACACACACACTGACATACACACACTGATACACACACTGATATACACACACTGACGTACACACACTGACACACACACATTGACAAACACACACATTGACACACTGCCACACACACACTGACACACACATTAACAATGACACATACACACACTCAAACACACTGACACCCACACTGACACACAAACTGAAACATTGACACGCACATTAACACTGATACACACACTAACACCCACAGTGACACACAAACTCACACACACACCGTGACACACACACTGATGTAAGCACTGCCACACACACACGGATACTCACACACTCACACACACACTGACGCTCCCACGCCCTCACACACTCTGTCATGGGAATGTCCCTTTAAGAAATGTTTGTCTTCTCAAATGCCCGCAATGATGTGTGTGGGTGGAGCTGGGCAGTGGCTCCGTGTTTTACTTTCGGTTTACATAGTTTTTAAGCTGGATTCAGACAAAGAAAGCTTCTCTGGTCTCTCTGCATGTTAAAGGGTGTCTCCAGATCACCTGTTTTGTGTAAGGAATTGAAACCTACTGTTTCGTGAAAAAAAGGTGCTTCGCTTTATGGATGTTGTTCCTTGAGTGAAACAGTAAAGGAAAGTTATATATAGACTTCTGTAGCTGGGTGGGGGATTTATGTTTGTAGTTGATAAAAATGTTTACTGTGTGTTTACAAAATGTTAACTGAATTTGTAGAATAAACTTTGTTTTTGATTTAAAGTGGTTAAGGCCTCTGTTGACTAACACCTGAAAGACAAACCCTTGTGTTCCTCGTAACCAAACTCGATAAACAGTTGTAGGTCAGGTGAACTCCACGGTCTACTTTGGTGTTCTCTAATCCCTGGCTCATAGCAACACACACTGACACACACTGACACACACACATACTGACACACCCACACAAACACACTGACACACACTGACACACACACATACTGACACACCCACACAAACACACTGACACACACTGACACACACACATACTGACACACCCACACAAACACACTGACACACACTGACACACACACATACTGACACACCCACACAAACACACTGACACACACTGCCACACACACATACTGACACACCCACACAAACTCACTGACACACACACTGATAGGTACTCACACACTGACACACAAACACACTGACACACACACACACACTGACACACTAACATACACACTGACACACACTGACACACACACATATTGACACACCCACACACACCCACTCCACACCCACACACTGACACACACACATACTGACACACCCACACAAACACACTGACACACCCACACACACATACTGACACACCCACACAAACACACTGACACACACTGCCACACCCACACACACATACTGACACACCCACACAAACACACTGCCACACCCACACACACATACTGACACACACACATACTGACACACCCACACAAACACACACACATACTGACACACCCACACAAACACACTGACACACACTGACACACCCACACACACATACTGACACACCCACACAAACACACTGGCACACACTGACACACACACATACTGACACACCCACACAAACACACTGACACACACTGACACACCCACACACACTACTGACACACCCACACAAACACACTGACACACACTGACACACCCACACACACATACTGACACACCCACACAAACACACTGACACACACTGACACACCCACACACACATACTGACACACCCACACAAACACACTGACACACACACACACACACTGACACACCCACACAAACATACTGACACACACTGCCACACACACATACTGACACACCCGCACAAACACACTGACACACACTGCCACACACACATACTGACACACCCACACAAACACACTGACACACACTGCCACACACACATATTGACACACCCACACAAGCACACTGGCACACACTGCCACACACACATACTGACACACCCATACAAACACACTGACACACACACTGATAGGTACTCACACACTGACACACACACATACTGACACACCCACACAAACACACTGACACACACTGCCACACCCACACACACATACTGACACACCCACACAAACACACTGACACACACACACACTGACACACACTAACATACACACTGACAGGTACTCACACTCTGACACACACACACATTCACACTGACACACACTCACACTGACGCACTCACACTGACACACACTCACACTGACACACACAATAACACAGACTCACAATATCAGACACAAACACACACTCAAAGACACAGACCCGGAACACGAGCTTCAATCAAAGACAACTGAAATTTCCATCAGAATCTCACAAAGCTCACCCTCCCCTCACTTCCTGGTTTCCTTCTCTTATTGACCAAACCCTGAGGTGTGGGACACGGTTAGAATCCAATCTCATTGATTATTTCCATCTCTTGCCCCTGGGTTACAGGTGCTGCTGCGGACTCAACGTGGAGACGGTGGGGAATTGATCTCTTAGCCACATCCCCCCCCCCACCCTGAGAGCACCGTGACCCCCCCACCCTGAGAGCACCGTGACCCCCCCACCCCCCACCCTGAGAGCACCCTGAGACCCCCCACCCTGAGAGCACCGTGACCCCCCCACCCTGAGAGCACCGTGACCCCCCACCCTGAGAGCACCGTGACCCCCCCACCCTGAGAGCACCGTGACCCCCCCACCCTGAGAGCACCGTGGCCCCCCCACCCTGAGAGCACCGTGACCCCCCCACCCTGAGAGCACCGTGACCCCCCCACCCTGAGAGCACCGTGACCCCCCCACCCTGAGAGCACCGTGACCCCCCCATCCTGAGAGCACCGTGACCCCCCCACCCCCCCACCCTGAGAGCACCGTGACCCCCCCACCCCCCCACCCTGAGAGCCCCGTGACCCCGCCACCCTGAGAGCACCGTGACCCCCCCACCCTGAGAGCACCGTGACCCCCCCCACCCCCCCACCCTGAGAGCACCGTGACCCCCCCCACCCTGAGAGCCCCGTGACCCCCCCACCCTGAGAGCACCGTGACCCCGCCACCCTGAGAGCACCGTGACCCCCCCACCCTGAGAGCACCGTGACCCCCCCACCCTGAGAGCACCGTGACCCCCCCACCCTGAGAGCACCGTGACCCCCCCACCCTGAGAGCACCGTGACCCGGCCACCCTGAGAGCACCGTGACCCCCCCACCCTGAGAGCACCGTGACCCCGCCACCCTGAGAGCACCGTGACCCCCTCACCCCCCCACCCTGAGAGCACCGTGACCCCCCCACCCTGAGAGCACCGTGACCCCCCCACCCTGAGAGCACCGTGACCCCCCCACCCTGAGAGCACCGTGACCCCCCCACCCTGAGAGCACCGTGACCCCCCCACCCCCGCCCTGAGAGCACCGTGACCCCCCCACCCTGAGAGCACCGTGACCCCCCCACCCTGAGAGCACCGTGACCCCCCCACCCTGAGAGCACCGTGACCCCGCCACCCTGAGAGCACCGTGACCGCCCCACCCCCCACCCTGAGAGCACCGTGACCCCCCCACCCTGAGAGCACCGTGACCCCGCCACCCTGAGAGCACCGTGACCGCCCCACCCCCCACCCTGAGAGCACCGTGACCCCCCCACCCCCGCCCTGAGAGCACCGTGACCCCCCCACCCCCCACCCTGAGAGCACCCTGCCCTCCCCACCCCTCTCAGTTTAATTGTTCCGTTTCCGCGACCTGCCACTCTCATTCTGGGGGCCGGGGGAAGGTTTAGGTTTTTAATGCTTCTCCCTCCAGCATTCGGCAATGTCTTCACTCACTTCTTGCTGGCAGCGCATTAGTTAAATCCTCGGTGCACATGGGGTCAGAGCACTCGGATACAAGCACAGTCTGTCCGACCTCTTCTCACAGGACAACCTATCCATTCCGGCTATTCATCTCCTGAAGCTTCTCTGAACTGATTCTATCCCATTTACCTTGTTCCTGAAACAAGGTGACCAATCCTGTTCACAATACTCCAGATGTGTTAGGGTTAGGGTTAGGGTTAGGGTTAGGGTTCGGGTTCGGGTTCGGGTTAGGTTTAGGGTTCAGGTTAGGGTTAGGGTTAGGGTTCGGGTTAGGGTTCGAGTTAGGGTTAGGGTTAGGGTTAGGGTTAGGATTCGGGTTCGGGTTAGGGTTAGGTTTAGGGTTAGGGTTAGGGTTAGGTTTAGGGTTAGGGTTAGGGTTAGGGTTAGGGTTCGGGTTAGGGTTCGAGTTAGGGTTAGGGTTAGGGTTAGGGTTAGGTGTGTCCCACTGGTCACCATTGTAAAAATCCTGAAACCAGTGTTGTTGACGAGGGGGAGAGGGGGGAGGACACAGAGAGGAGCGACTGCGGGCTGCTTTCCCGGACACTGGCCGGGCTCCCTGGGGTAGAGGGGCCCAGCCAGGGCCGGGGGAGGGGGAGGGGGAGGGGGAGGGCGGGAAGACGGGGTGTGGGGAGGCAGAGTGGCCGTGGTGAACCTCCACGCGACTGGGGCAGCGCCCAGGCATGGATCGCCATTGCCACCGCCTGCATGGCAGCCATCTTGCTGCGCACCCCACTAACCACTCTCCCTGACCCCTGGGTCACAGAGTGACACCGACCGTATGCACGCCCCCAGCACCCACCCCCACCCCCGCCACCCTGGCAGGGGCAGTGCCAGCCAATGGCACCCCTGGCACCAGGGGTGGGCATCACAGCCAGAGGCCCCCACGGTGCCGACCAGGGATGCGGAAGGGACATGCGAGGGAGGAGCCAGCAATGCCAACCGGGGCTATTAGCTCGGTGGACCTGGTTGGGCACGGGGGGGTACGCACCATGCTAATGTGTCGACCTTTCACCCCCTGCAGACAATGGATATTGGAATTCAACCAGCAATGGGGGCCTCCCTGCTGGTCGCCGCAGCCCCGGGGGAGCCCTGCGGCTGTACGAGCTGCAGCTGCTCGAGAAGGGGGAAGCTGCAGCAGCGGAGCGGACAGCAGCAGAGCGGGCAGCATCAGAGCGTGCAGCAGCGGAGCGGGCAGCAGCGGAGCGGGCAGCAGCAGAGCGGGCAGCAGCGGAGTGGGCAGCAGCGGAGTGGGCAGCAGAGGGAAAGGTGGCAGCTGCCCAGGCCTGTGTGTGCTGGCAGCGCCTGTCATTCGAGGACCTGCGAGACCGGGCATGCCATTGAAGACGCTGACTGAGCAGGGACACAGTGCGACACATCAGAAGATGGCACACCTGGCACCGCGGGGGTATGGGGGAGGGCACCCACTCCCGACGGCCGTCAGGGTGACGGTCACCCTGCTCCTTTACGCTACTGGGTCCTTCCAAGCGCGAGTGGGGCCCTGTCCGGGGTCTCACCAAGCTCGGTGCATAGGTACATACTCACCATCACGGAGGCCCGATATGCCCAGGGGGCACAATCCATCCTCTTCAATGTGGACCGAGCCCACCAGTGTGCCCGGGCAGCGGGGTTCGCACCATCGACGGGAGGCATGTCCCCGGACCAGAACCTGTGGATAACAGGCCGCTGTCCACAAACTGAAAGCACGATGTCTTCAGCCTGGCAGACTCGATGATTCCAGACATGTTTGTGGTAAACACCACGAGTAACACATTGCGTGTATTACGGTACTGCCCCTGTATTACAGGTACCACAGTAATCCCAGCCTGCTGGCTCCTCCCAGCAGGCGGTGTATAAAAGTGTCTGCTCTCCTGCGCTGCTCCCATTCTGGCTTCAGCTGCAGGAGGCTCTCACTGACCAACGGCCGGCAGGAGATTCACTCTCCTCACTGACCAACGGCCGGTAGGAGATTCACTCTCCTCACTGACCAACGGCCGGTAGGAGATTCACTCTCCTCACTGACCAACGGCCGGTAGGAGATTCACTCTCCTCACTGACCAACGGCCGGTTGCCTACATATTTAACAACACACAGCGGGGCAGGATCAAAAATGACAAGATCTTGAGGTGGAGGATCGAGCTCTCCACCTATAATTATGAGATCTTGTATCGCCCGGGTAAGCTCAACGAGCCCCCCGATGCCAGCGCACAAGTGGACCGACTCCGGGCTCTCCCCTGTGACCTCTGCCACCCGGGGGTCACCCGGTTCTTCCATTTTGTCAAGGCCCGCAACCTGCCCTACTCCATTGAGGAGGTCAGGACCGTAACCAGAGACTGCCAGGTCGGCACAGAGTGCAAACCGCACTTCTACCGGCCAGATCGAGTGCATCTGGTGAAGGCCACCCGCCCCTTTGAACGCCTCAGTGTGGACTTCAAACGGCATCTCCCCTCCACCGACCGCAACGTGTACTTCCTCAACATAATTTATGAGTACTCCCGGTTCCCTTTCGCCATCCCCTGCCCCGATATGACTTCTGCCACAGTAATCAAATCCCTGCACAGCATCTTCGCTCTGTTCGGTTTCCCCACCTACATCCACAGCGATCGGGGATCCTCCTTCATGAGCGATGAGCTGCGTCAGTTCCTGCTCAGCAAGGGCATCGCCTCGAGCAGGATGGCCAGCTACAACCCCCGGGGAAACGGGCAGGTGGAGAGGGAGAACGGGACGGTCTGGAAGGCCGTCCTGCTGGCCCTACGGTCTACAAATCTCCCAGTCTCCCGCTGGCAGGAGGTCCTCCCCGACACGCTCCACTCCATCCGGTCGCTCCTGTGCACCGCCACTAATGAGACCTCCCAGGAACGTGTGTTTGCCTTCCCCAGGAAGTCGACCTCCGGGGTTTCGCTCCAAACATGGCTGACAGTTCCTGGACCCGTCCTCCTCCGGAATCACGTGCGGAGCCATAAATCGGACCCCTTGGTCGAGTAAGTCCACCTCCTCCATGCAAACCCGCAGTACGCCTGGCGTACACCGACGGGCGCCAAGACACCGTCTCCCTCCGGGACCTGGCACCCGCTGGATCCCCACCCACGACCACCGACCTGACACTGCCCCGCCCCCCCCCGGTTGCCTCATTCACCCCTGCGCCACCCACCCTCCCACCAGCGCACCTCACCACAGCCCCCACCCCAGCAGGATCCGTCCCCTCACTGGATCCACTACGGGGTGACGATGGAGAGGCCAACACGCTCCCGGAGTCGCAGGTGACCACGTCGGTGCCCACATCACAACCAGGACTGAGTCGATCGCAGCGGAGGGTCAAAGCCCCCGACCGACTCAATCTGTAATGTTTTCTTCACCCCTGCCGGACTCGTTTTTTAAACAGGGGGTGAATGTGGTAAACACCACTGGTAACACATTGCATGTATTACGGTACAACCGCTGTATTACAGATGCCACAGTAAATCCCTGCCTGCTGGCTCCGCCCAGCAGGCGGTGTATAAAGGTGGATGTTCTCCTGGGCTGCTCCCATTCTGGTTCCAGCTGCAGGGGGCACAACATCTTGTGCAATAAAACATAGAAAAAACAGAGAAAAATACAGCACAGAACAGGCCCTTCAGCCCACGATGTTGTGCCGAACCTTTGTCCTAGATGAATCATAGATTATCATTGAATTTACAGTGCAGAAGGAGGCCATTCGGCCCATTGAATCTGCACTGGCTCTTGGAAAGAGCATCCTACCCAAAGTCAACACCTCCACCCAACACGAAGGGCAATTTTGGACACGAAGGGCAATTTATCATTGGCCAATCCACCTAACCTGAACATCTTTGGGCTGTGGGAGGAAACCGGAGCACCCGGAGGAAACCCACGCACACACGGGGAGGATGTGCGGACTCCGCACAGACAGTGACCCAAGCCGGAATTGAACCTGGGACCATGGAGCTGTGAAGCAATTGTGCTATCCACAATGCTACCGTGCTGCCCTTAAGAACAAATTAATCTACACTATATCATTCTACCGTAATCCATGTACCTATCCAATAGCTGCTTGAAGGTCCCTAATGTTTCCGACTCAACTACTTCCACAGGCAGTGCATTCCATGCCCCCACTACTCTCTGGATAAAGAACCTACCTCTGACATCCCCCCTATATCTTCAACCATTCACCTTAAATTTATGTCCCCTTGTAATGGTTTGTTCCACCCGGGGAAAAAGTCTCTGACTGTCTACTCTATCTATTCCCCTGATCATCTTATAAACCTCTATCAAGTCGCCCCTCATCCTTCTCCGTTCTAATGAGAAAAGGCCTAGCACCCTCAACCTTTCCTCGTAAGACCTACTCTCCATTCCAGGCAACATCCTGGTAAATCTTCTTTGCACCTTTTCCAAAGCTTCCACATCCTTCCTAAAATGAGGCGACCAGAACTGTACACAGTACTCCAAATGTGGCCTTACCAAAGTTTTGTACAGCTGCATCATCACCTCACGGCTCTTAAATTCAATCCCTCTGTTAATGAACGCGAGCACACCATAGGCCTTCATCACAGCTCTATCCACTTGAGTGGCAACTTTCAAAGATGTATGAACATAGACCCCAAGATCTCTCTGCTTGACTTCCGGGTGCGGCGATGACCAGCTAAGTCGCACGTTTCGGCACCTCCCGTTTCAACGGACGTTTGGGCTCTTATCGGGAGCCCCAACGGAAATTTTTTGCGGCCAAACCCAGTGTGAGGTGACAAAGGAAGGAGTCCCCCCAGGTGTGGATGGAAAGAAGCGACAGTAGTGGCCAGATTGCGGAGGATCCTTTGGAGCAGCGGCAGAGAAGAGAAGGGAGAAGCAAGATGGCGGCGGATGGAGCCCAGCTGGTATGGGGCCCGGACCAGCAGGACTTTCTCTGACGATTTGTGGAGGAGCTCAAGAAAGAGGTGCTGGCGCAGATGTTACTGGCAATCGAGGGACTAAAGGAAACACAAAAGGTCCAGGCGATGGAACTCCGTGGAGTGAAGGCAAAGGCAGCCGAGAACGAAGACGAGATACAGGGCCTGGTGGTAAAAACGGAGACGCACGAGGCACTACACAAGAGGTGCATAGAAAGGCTGGAAGCCCTGGAGAACAGCTCGAGGAGGAAAAACCTACGGATTCTAGGTCTCCCCGAAGGAGCAGAGGGAGCTGATGCTGGGGCGTATGTGGGTACGATGCTCCACACGCTAATGAGAGCTGAGGCCCCAACGGGCCCCCTGGAAGTGGAGGGAGCGTACCGGGTCCTCGTGAGAAGACCAAAGGCAGGGGAAACACCAAGAGCAATAGTGGTGAAGCTCCATCGCTACAGGGACAGGGAGATGGTCCTGAGCTGGGCTAAGAAGACACAGAGTAGCAAATGGGAGAATGCGGTGATACGCGTGTATCAAGACTGGAGTGCGGAGGTGGCGAGAAGGAGGGCGAGTTTCAACCGGGCCAAGGCGGTGCTCCATAGGAAGAAAGTCAAGTTTGGGATGCTGCAGCCGGCGAGATTGTGGGTCACACATCAGGGCAAACACCACTACTTCGAGACGGCGGAGGAGGCATGGACATTCATTCAGGAAGGGAAATTGGACTAGATTTGAGAAATTGATGCCCGGAGAGGGGTAGCGAGGTGGTGGCATAGAAATGTAAAGTGGTGAGAGGGGAGGGCTAATGTATAACAATGTTGGACGGGGAATTTTTCTCCCCCTGAGGTGGGGGACATGAAGAAATGTGGGCGCCGGTGGAAAAGGGGACAGGGAAGGGGAATGAGGGAACTGCGCCATTAGGGGCGGGGCCAAGAGGAAGGCGCGGGTATTTTCCCGCGCAATGGAAACTATGGCGGGAAAAAAGGGCGCAGGAAGGAAGGGAGCCTCACACGCAGGGAGGTCAAAGGATGAACGGGGGAAGACGAGGTCAGCCAGAGTTAGCTTACGTCCGGAAGCAATATGGGGGGAGTAATCAAGCTAGAGGGGGATCCAGGGGGCGGGGGGGGGGGCTAGCTGGGTTGCTGCTGAGAGTAAGGGGGAGCTGATACGAGACGAGGTGGTCTGGACGGGAGGGCGCCATCTGGGGGACAGACGGGTGCGCGGGACCTGGGTGAGGAGATGGCTTAAAAAAGGGGATGGCTAGTCGACGAGGGGGGGGGGTAAATGGCCCCCCAACCCGGCTGATCACGTGGAATGTGAGAGCTTTAAATGGGCCGATTAAGAGGGCAAGCGTGTTTGCGCACTTAAAGAGACTGAAGGCGGACGTAGTCATGCTCCAGGAGACGCACCTGAAGGTGGCGAATCAGGTTAGACTAAGGAGAGGATGGGTGGGACAGGTATTCCACTCAGGGTTGGCCGCGTAAAACAGAGGGGTGGCAATACTGGTGGGGAAACGTGTATCGTTCGAGGCTAAGACCATAGTGGTGGATAGTGGGGGCAGGTATGTGATGGCGAGTGGCAGATTGCAGGGTGAGGCGGTTGTGCTGGTCTGGTGAATGTATATGCCCCGAACTGGGATGACGCGGGATTCATGAAGCGAATGCTGGGACGTATCCCGGACCTGGAGGTGGGAAACTTGTTAATCGGGGGGGACTTTAACACAGTGCTGGACCCAGGGCTGGACCGGTCCAGATCCAGGACCGGGAGGAGGCCGGCAGCGGCCAAGGTGCTTAAGGGATTCATGGAGCAAATGAGGGGGAGTGGATCCGTGGAGATTCGCCAGACCGATGGGTAAAGAGTTTTCCTTTTTCTCCCACGTCCACAAGGTATATTCCCGGATAGACTTTTTTGTTTTGGGAAGGGCACTGATCCCGAGGGTGGCAGGAACGGAGTACTCGGCCATAGCCGTGTCAGATCACGCCCCGCATTGGGTGGATCTGGAACTGGGAGAGGAAAGGGACCAGTGCCCACTCTGGCGATTAGACATGGGACTACTGGCGGACGAGGGGGTATGCGGAAGGGTGAGGGGATGTATCGAAAGATACCTGGAGGTCAATGACGATGGGGAGGTCCAGGTGGGAGTAGTATGGGAAGCGCTGAAGGCAGTGGTTAGATGAGAGCTGATTTCCATCAGGGCCCACAAGGTGAAACAAGAGGGTAAAGAAAGAGAGAGATTATTAGGGGAAATTTTGAGGGTGGATAGGAAGTATGCGGAGGCCCCAGACGAAGGGCTATACAGGGAAAGACGAAGATTACAGACGGAGTTTGACCTGCTGACCACGGGAAAGGCAGAGACACAGTGGAGGAAGGCACAGGGGATGCAATATGAATATGGGGAAAAGGCGAGCCGGCTGCTGGCCCAACAACTTCGGAAGAGGGGGGCGGCGAGAGAGATTGGAGGAGTTAGGGACGAAACGGGAAAGGTGGAGCAGAGAGCAGGGAAAGTGAACGAGGTGTTCAAGACATTCTATGAGAGGCTGTACAAGTCCCAACCCCCGGAGGGGAAAGAGGCAATGATGCACTTTTTGGACCAGCTAGAGTTCCCGAGGGTGGAGGGGCAGGAGGTGGCAGGTCTGGGGGCGCAGATTGAGGTGGATGAGGTGATCAAAGGAATTGGGAACATGCAAGCATGGAAGGCCCCGGGACCAGATGGGTTCCCGGTGGAATTTTATAGGAAGTACATGGACCTGTTGGCCCCGCTTTTGGCGAGAACCTTTAATGAGGCTAAGGAAAGGGGGACATTACCCCCGACAATGTCGGAGGCGACGATATTGTTAATTCTGAAACGAGACAAAGACCCGCTGCAGTGCCGGTCATACAGGGCCATCTCCCTCCTAAACGTAGACGCCAAACTGCTGGCCAAAGTGATGGCGACAAGGATAGAGGATTGTGTCCCAGGGGTGGTACATGACGGCCAGACAGGGTTTGTTAAGGGGAGACAATTGAATGCCAATGTACGAAGTTTGCTGGGGGTGATGATGATGCCCCCACCGGAGGGGGAGGCAGAGATAGTGGTGGCGATGGATGCAGAGAAGGCATTTGATAGAGTGGAGTGGGACTATTTGTGGGAGGTGCTGAAGAGATTTGGGTTCGGGGAGGGGTTCATTAAATGGGTTAGACTCTTGTATGTGGCCCCGGTGGCAAGCGTCGTTACAAACTGGCAAAGATCGGGATGCTTTCGATTACATAGGGGTACAAGACAAGGGTGCCCCCTGTCCCCGTTACTGTTCGCGTTGGCAATTGAACCATTGGCCATAGCGCTGATGGATTCTAAGAAGTGGAGGGGGGTGCTTAGAGGGGGAGAGGAGCATCGAGTGTCACTATATGCAGACGATTTACTGCTATATGTGGCGGACCCGGTAGAGGGGATGCCAGAGGTAATGCAGATACTCAGGGAGTTTGGAGAATTCTCGGGATACAAATTAAATATGGGAAAGAGCGAGCTTTTTGTGATGCACCCCAGGGAACAGTGCAGGGGGATAGATGCTCTGCCACTGAGGAGAGTAGCAAGGAATTTTCGATACCTGGGGATACAGGTGGCCAGGAACTGGGGAACCCTACATAAACTTAACCTGACGCGATTGGTAGAGCAGATGGAGGAGGACTTTAAGAGGTGGGATATGGTGCCCCTGTCATTGGCGGGCAGAGTACAGGCGGTTAAAATGGTGGTCCTCCCGAGGTTTCTTTTCGTGTTTCAGTGCCTCCCCATCCTGATTACAAAGGCCTTCTTCAAAAAAATAGACAGGAGCATTATGAGCTTTGTGTGGGCGGGAAAGACCCCAAGGGTAAAGAGGGGGTTCCTGCAACGCAGTAGGGACAGAGGGGGATTGGCACTGCCGAGTCTGAGTGACTACTATTGGGCCGCCAATGTGTCGATGGTCTGTAAGTGGATGAGGGAAGAAGAAGGTGCGGCGTGGAAAAGGTTGGACATGGCGTCCTGTAAGGGAACGAGCCTAAAAGCGCTGGCAACGGCGCCGCTACCATTCTCCCCGAAAAGGTACACCACAAACCCAGTGGTGGTGGCGACCTTGAAGATCTGGGGGCAGTGGAGACGACATAGGGGAGTGACGAGTGCCTCGGTGTGGTCCCCGATAAGGAATAACCACAGGTTCGTCCTGGGGAGGATAGATGGGGGATTTCAATGTTGGCAGCGAGCAGGAATTAGGAAGCTGAAGGACCTGTTTGTGGACGGGGCGTTTGCGAGTTTGGGAGCATTGGAAGAAAAATATAAGTTGCCACCAGGGAATGCCTTCCGATACATGCAAGTGAGGGCATTTACGAGCCAACAGGTGAGGGAATTTCCGTGGTTCCCGACACAGGGGGTCCAGGATAGAGTGATTTCGGGGGCATGGGTTGGAGAAGGTAAAGTGTCCGAAATATACAGGGAGGAGAGAGACGAGGGGGAGGCGATGGTAGAGGAGCTGAAGGGGAAAATGGGAAGAGGAGCTGGGGGAAGAGATTGAGGAGGGGCTGTGGGCAGATGCCCTAAGTAGGGTAAATTCCTCGTCCTCGTATGCCAGGCTTAGCCTGATTCAATTTAAGGTTCTACACAGAGCGCTTATGACGGGAGCAAGACTGAGCAGGTTTTTTGGGGTGGAGGACAGGTGTGGGAGGTGCTCGGGAAGCTCGGCGAACCACACTCACATGTTCTGGTCGTGTCCGGCACTGCATGAGTTCTGGGGGGGCGTGGCAAGGGTAATTTCAAAGGTGGTGAAGGCCCGGGTCAAACCAGGCTGGGGGTTAGCTCTATTTGGAGTTGCGGAAGAACCGGGAGTGCAGGAGGCGAAAGAGGCCGACGTCTTGGCCTTTGCGTCCCTAGTAGCCCGGCGCAGGATACTACTCATGTGGAAGGAGGCAAAACCCCCCGGACTGGAGGCCTGGATAAACGACATGGCAGGGTTCATAAGACTGGAATGAATAAAATATGCGTTAAGAGGATCGGCTCAGGGGTTCACCAGGCGGTGGCAACCGTTCCTTGACTATCTCGCGGAACGATAATGGAAAAACAGACAAGACAGCAGCAACCCAGGGGGGAGGGAGGAGAGGGGGGAGGGGGGGAGGATTATTCCGTGTTCTGTTTTTTCTTAGTTAGTTGTTGATATTTGCTTTTTGTTTATTTCTTTTTCCATCTGTTGTTAGTTTAATATATTATTTAAATAACGTTTAATGTATATTCCTTTACTAAGTTGTAAAAACGGAAAATCTCTGTTTGAAAAACTTCAATAAAATATATTTTTTTTTAAAAAAAGACCTCTCTGCTCCTCCACATTGCCAAGAACTCTACCGTTAACCCTGTATTCCGCATTCATATTTGTCCTTCCAAAATGGACAACCTCACACTTTTCAGGGTTAAACTCCATCTGCCACTTCTCAGCCCAGCTCTGCATCCTATCTATGTCTCTTTGCAGCCGACAACAGCCCTCCTCACTATCCACAACTCCACCAATCTTCGTATCGTCTGCAAATTTACTGACCCATCCTTCAACTCCCTCATCCAAGTCATTAATGAAAATCACAAACAGCAGAGGACCCAGAACTGATCCCTGTGATACGCCACTGGTAACTGGGATCCAGGCTGAATATTTGCCATCCACCACCACTCTCTGACTTCTATCGGTTAGCCAGTTCGTTATCCAACTGGCCAAATTTCCCACTATCCCATGCCTCCTTACTTTCTGCAGAAGCCTACCATGGGGAACCTTATCAAATGCCTTACTAAAGTCCATGTACACTACATCCACTGCTTTACCTTCATCCACATGCTTGGTCGCCTCCTCAAAGAATTCAATAAGACTTGTAAGGCGAGACCTACCCCTCACAAATCCGTGCTGACTATCCCTAATCAAGCAGTGTCTTTCCAGATGCTCAGAAATCCTATCCTTCAGTACCCTTTCCATGACTTTGCCGACCACCGAAGTAAGACTAACTGGCCTGTAATTCCCAGGGTTATCCCTAGTCCCTTTTTTGAACAGGGGCACGACATTCGCCACTCTCCAATCCCCTGGTACCACCCCTGTTGACAGTGAGGACGAAAAGATCATTGCCAACGGCTCTGCAATTTCATCTCTTGCTTCCCATAGAATCCTTGGATATATCTCGTCAGGCCCGGGGGACTTGTCTATCCTCAAGTTTTTCAAAATGCCCAACATGTCTTCCTTCCTAACAAGTATTTCCTCGAGCTTACCAGTCTGTTTCACACTGTCCTCTCCAACAATATGGCCCCTCTCATTTGTAAATACAGAAGAAAAGTACTCGTTCAAGACCTCTCCTATCTCTTCAGACTCAATACACAATCTCCCGCTACTGTCCTTGATCGGACCTATCCTCGCTCTAGTCATTCTCATATTTCTCACATATGTGTAAAAGGCCTTGGGGTTTTCCTTGATCCTACCCGCCAAAGATTGTTCATGCCCTCTCTTAGCTCTCCTAATCCCTTTCTTTAGTTCCCTCCTGGCTATCTTGTATCCCTCCAATGCCCTGTCTGAACCTTGTAAAGCACTGAATAAAGCCTCGATTATTTCACCATTCTCGTCTCGTGGTAATTGACGGTGCGTCAATGTTCGAGACACCCTCCCTACCCAACGTGCACTTGGGCCACCCACAGGGTCCACCTATTTCCTCCCCCAACCTCTGCCCATGTGGGAGTCTCCAGCATGGCCCTAGCATCTCCTCCTCCCTCGGGGTGCCCGATGGTCCCCGGGCTACTCCATGGGACAGGAGTGCGTGGGGAGCTAGCGCCTGAGGCTCCCCCGCCTCCTGGCGCTGCCAGTCCTGGAGGCCCGCTCTGGTCTTCACCAGGGTCTGCACGCCCGTGGCCATGGAGCACAGGGAGTGGACCATCTCCCTCTGGGACTGGGCCACCTCCCTCTGTGTCTGTGCCACGCTGGCCAGCGCCTGGACAATATCGCCGACATTCCCAGCCATGGCCTGCTGTGAGTGGGGCACGTTCAGGAGCGTCACTGTAATGTCCAGGTGGCACATGGGTGCCTGTGTGACGGCAACATTGTCCTGCGCCACGGCCAGCACCTGGCAGAATGCCCCAGGCTTTGGACACGCTGATCCATCGGGGGCGGGCATCGGATGTGCCACTAGCTGCGGGCAGGGGACGCCAGATGGACCCGTCCCATCTCCAGCAGGTCCTGCAAGACACAAGACAGGATGCATGATTGGACCACAGGCCGGGGGAGGGTGGGGGTGTGGGTGAGGGTTAAGCGTGTGGGTGGGGGGATGGTGGGGGGGGGGTGGGGAGGGTGGAGGTGAGGGTGTGGGGGGGGGGGGGGGGTTGCACACGTGTCACAGGTAACCCTAACTCAGTGGGGGTCTGACTTCCTCGCCTGTGGCTGAGCTCCACCTCGGCGACCTCCCGTTCCTCCTGGCCACCGGCCACATCCAGGGCCCTCTGCTCGGCCATAGTGAGGGGCCGCAGGTCCGGCGCTCCCCCTGTCTTCTCCTGCTCCTGGCAGTTGTGCGCGGTCTTCTCCTGGGGGGCAGTAAACACAGAGTGTTCGACAGCCCCACAGCACAGTGCTGCCTCCTCACCCTGGCCGCCCTGAGGAGGTCCTGCAGTGTTTTCTGGCAGTGCAGGTCTGCCCAGACGGTGTTGCCCACGGCGCCCATGGCCTCTGCCAACCTGTGCCCAGGCACGATGAACGGTGGCAGCTGGCAACCTCCTTCCCGGGCCGGGGTACAGGGTCACCCGCCTCTCCTCCACCGCGTCCAAGAAGGTGTCCAGCTCGCCGTCGGTGAAACGGGGTGCCACTCTCCTCACTTGTTGTCTGGGATGGTGTGTGTGGGGGGTGCCGTGTGTATTGTCATGTGGGAGTACCTTTAAGAAATGGATGTTTAAGCAATGTACCTTTGAGAAATGGAGCTGATCATATTACTGACGTGATCTCAGAGGGTGGGGGGAGCTGAGCTCACTTCTGCTTTTTTGAGTTTCAGTTTGCGAAGGCAGCTGGGAGTGTCTGTGTGTTTTGCTGAGAGCTGCAGGAAGAAAACACAGAGCTGGTCTGTTGATGTCTGCAATCCAAAGACTATAAATATATTGAATGTAACCTAATGTGTTATTATTTTTGAAGGTTTGAAGTCTTTTAGAAGTTTAAAGGAACATTTTGAAGGATTATTTAGTGTTGTAGTCTTTTGGGGTTACCTTTGAAGTAATGGGTGTTAAGATATTCAGCGTTTGTTTTTAAAAGGTTAACTTGAGTTCATAGAATAAACATTGTTTTGTTTTAAAAACCACTTATCCATTTCTGCTGTACCACACCTGGAGAGTACGCCGTGTGCTCCCCACACCACAATCTATTGAAAGTTGTGGGTCGGTTGAACCCCATGAAACACTTTGGGGTTCTCTAAACCCGGACCCACAACAGTATCTGCGGCTGCAGCTTGTCAGCCTCCTGAGTGTCAGTCGCGAATCCGGCCCCGTTTCTCATTGGAATCGGTTGTGTTCCACGTGACGCCAGTGCGAGCCCCCAAACAGTCGCGGAATCGGTCCAGGTGTGGCACCAGTTTTCCTTTCGTGAAAGTCCATGAATCCTGCGTTGCGTCAATATCTTTAATAACGGCTTGTGCCATTTTCCCAATGACAGATGTTAGCGTACCTGGCCTGCGGTCTCCTGCTTCCTGTCTCTTTTTGAATAAAGCAGTTACATTTGTTACTTTTCGATCTAATGGAACTTTCCTCAAATCCGGAATATTCGGAAAATGAAAGCCAATGCGCCAACGACATCACCAGCCACTTGTTGGAAGATGTTGCCCCAAAGGAAGATGGCGCCGTTGGTTGGACATTAATCCCCCCCCCCCCACCCCCCGGGAGCAGGGAATCCCAACAGGCGGGGATTTCCCACCGTGCTTTTTGTCTAAGTTTGATGTTGTCTTTAACTTCTTTAGTTAACCATGGATGGTGGGTCCTCCCCTGGGAATATGCATGTCTCAATGGAATGTATCTATTCTGTGTATTCTGAAAAATCCATTTAAATGTCTGCCACTGAACCTCTATTGACCCTTCCCCTAACCTCTTTTTCCAGTTCACTTATGCTCGCTCTGCTTTCATTCCCATATAATTACCCTTATCCCAGTTTAAAATACTAGTCTTGGACTCCCCCTTCTATCCCTCAAACTGAAAGTAAAGTTCAATCATATGATCGCTGCTATCCATTGACTCCTTCACTGTGAGAGTATCAATTAATCCTATCTTTTTTCAGAATACTAGGTCGAGATGCCGATGTTGTCGCTGTACTGGGATGGATAAGCTGGGTGTGCGGCTAAACCTGGGGCACAGGTCGTCAGTACTTTTGCTGTAATGTTTCGAAGAATTCTTCGAGACAGGAAGAATTCTTCAAGACAGGATCTACTCCCATTTGGAAGCAAATGGACGTATTAGTGAGAGGCAGCATGGTTTTGTGAAGGGGAGGTCGTGTCTCACTAACTTGATAGAGTTTTTCGAGTTTCGGTCACAAAGATGATAGATGCAGGTAGGGCAGTGGATGTTGTCTATATGGACTTCAGTAAGGCCTTTGACAAGGTCCCTCATGGTAGACTAGTACAAAAGGTGAAGTCACACGGGATCAGGGGTGAGCTGGCAAGATGGATACAGAACTGGCTAGGTCATAGAAGGCAGAGAGTAGCAATGGAAGGATGCTTTTCTCATTGGAGGGCTGTGACCAGTGGTGTTCCACAGGGATCAGTGCTGGGACCTTTGCTGTTCGTATGATTTGGAGGAAAATGTAACTGGTCTGATTAGTAAGTTTGCAGACGACATAAAGGTTAGTGGAATTGGGGATAGCGATGAGGACTGTCAGAGGATACAGCAGGATTTAGATTGTTTGGAGACTTGGGCGGAGAGAACCCTCAAGAGTATTGAAAGTCAGAGAGATCTAGGAGTACAGGTCCACAGGTCACTGAAAGGGGCAACACAGGTGGAGAAGGTAGTCAAGAAGGCATACGGCATGCTTGCCTTCATTGGCCGGGGCATTGAGTATAAGAATTGGCAAGTCATGTTGCAGCTGTATAGAACCTTAGTTAGGCCACACTTGGAGTATAGTGTTCAATTCTGGTCGCCACACTACCAGAAGGATGTGGAGGCTTTAGAGAGGGTGCAGAAGAGATTTACCAGGATGTTGCCTGGTATGGAGGGCATTAGCTATGAGGAGAGGTTGAATAAACTCGGTTTGTTCTCACTGGAACGACGGAGGTTGAGGGGCGACCTGATAGAGGTCTACAAAACTATGAGGGGCATAGACAGAGTGGATAGTCAGAAGCTTTTCCCCAGGGTAGAGGGGTCAATTACTAGGGGGCATAGGTTTAAGGTGAGAGGGGCAAGGTTTAGAGTAGATGTACGAGGCAAGCTTTTTACGCAGAGGGTAGTGGGTGCCTGGAACTCGCTACCGGAGGAGGTGGTGGAAGCAGGGACGATAGTGACATTTAAGGGGCATCTTGACAAATACATGAATAGGATGGGAATAAAGGGATACCGACCCAGGAAGTGTAGAAGATTGTAGTTTAGTTGGGCAGCATGGTCGGCACGGGCTTGGAGGGCCGAAGGACCTGTTCCTGTGCTGTACTTTTCTTTGTTCTTTGTTCTTTGTTTGTTGTCAGGGCGCATCGTCTTTGCAATGTACAGCATCTTCACCATTTCTTGATATCACGTGGAGTGAATCGGACTGGCTGAAGACTGATATCTGTGATGCTGGGACCTCCGGAGGAGACCGAGACGGAGCATCCACTCGGCACTTATGGCTGAAGGTTGTTGAAGGTGCCTCGTCTTTTGCACTGATGTGCTGGGCTCCTCCATCATTGAGGATGGGGATATTTGTGGAGCCTCCTCCTCCAGTGAGTTGTTTAATTGTCCAACCCCATTCACGACTGGCAGGACTGCAGAGCGTAGATCTGATCCATTGGTTATGGGATTACATAGCTCTTGCTATCACATGATTCCACTGTTCGACACACATGTCATCACGCTAGGTTGACACCTAATTTGTAGGCATTCCTGATGTACTGGCATGCCCTCCTGCACTATTCCCGGGTTGATTCTCTCTCTTGGTGGTCATGGTAGAGTTGCAGAGAATATAGATATGCTTTGCAATGCAGTTTGTGGTTGAGTACAATTTTGCTGTGAATGGCCCAAAGCGACTCATGGATGCCCAGTTCCGAGTTGCTGGGTATGGAACGGTGGTCGTGCCACACAACACGGTGGAGGGTATCCTGACTGTGAAGACGAGGCTTCATCTCCACAAGGGCTGTGCGGTGCTCACACCTACCGATTCTGTCCTGGGTGCCCAGGTTGGTGAGGATGGGGGTCAAGTATGTTTTTCACGAATATTTGCTCCCTCACCCCGTGCTGCAGTCCCAGTCGAGCAGCTATGTCCATTAGAATCGAGCTGCTCTGTCAGCCGTGCTGTCACCGGGCCACTCTTGGTGATGGTCATCAGAGTCCATCATCCAGAACGCATTCTGTGCCCTCGCCACCTTCAGTGCTTCCTCCAACTGGTGTTCAATGTGGAGGAGTATGGACTCATCAGCTGTTGGAGGGCGGGGGGGGGGGGGGGGGGGGCAGGGGGGCTGGTACATGGTAATCAGCAGGAGGTTTGCTTGCCAATGTTTGGCCCAATGCCATGAGACTTCATGGGGTTCGGTTACACCGAGGGCACTGCACACCCTTCTCAGAACAATGCTATTAAACTGGTTGGGTAGTTTTACGTCTGGAGAAGGACTTGGAGGAAACCTTAAGAGTAACCAGAGATCGGCAATGACCCCTGGCTCATGAGCAAGCATAAAAAGAGTAATTTAAAATTATGACTGGATTGGACAAGTTAAATGAGGATGGGACATTCCCACTTGTGGAAGATGGGCCATAAATGAGAGATAGATATTAATAAATCCAACTGGGAAATAAGGAGACATTTCTTTACTGAGGCAGCGGTGAGAATGTGGAACTCGCTCGCTACCACAGAGAGTGGAAACTAGGAAAGTAAATGAACAGATGAGAGGATAAGGGATAGAAAGATGATGTTGGAAGGCTGTGATACGCGTGACACCATATACGGAGGCTCGTGCTGATGTGAGGCACCAGCAAAGGCTGATTGTGTGAATATTCTGTTTCTGATAAATCTTTGTGATATTTATCCATATTTGTATCTTGCCAAGTCAACCGTTGGCTCCTTCACCACCGCAGGACCCGGCCATGCCATCGTGGACAACTTGTCGATCCCATTCCTGATAATTGTCCCGATAAAACCTATTTCACATCCACCTCCATTTCTCCTCATTCCCAACGAGGCATTTCTCCAGCACTACTTGCGAGATGCCTGTTTTCGGCCTGAGTCATGGCCGGTGTTTTGTGCTGGGAGGGCTCGCTGCTTGCAGCCTGTTCACTTGAGCTAAAATGGGGGTGGCGTTCAAGCCATTATGTTGTCAGAGTTTGCCAACACTCTGGTTCCCATACCAACCGTGGGACCTACTGACGGGCAAGATTGAGAAGAAAAAATGTTTCTAGATCAGAACTTATATTAATAACCTTGCGGCCTCCTGACACTTGGTGAAACATCCTGACACATCTGGAGGGCAGGGAGGGCCAGCCTCCCAACACAAAGGCAGAATCACTGGCGCAGCACAATGAGGACATTCGGTCACTGGTGTGCGTACTGGCTTTTTGAAAGAGCTTTCCAGTCTCACTCTGCCCCTGCACTCCCCCTGTCGTGCTGCAAACCTTTCTCCACAGTTGCTTAAATGTTATTAAATCTGCTTCCATCGCCCTTCCAAGCTGACATTCCACAACAACGCGCTGTATAAAAACCATTCTCCTCGCCTGTCCACAGCACAGTCCACGGGCTTCTTTCTCCAATTCTGGGGCTATGTCCCCACACTGGTGTGGGAACGGTGACGTTTTACACCAGAACCAACGCCGCAAAACTGCTACCGATCCCCGGTGATGCTGGGGTCCAGCAGGACGGCAGCGCAGATCACCCGGCTCCATCTGCCAATACGCCCCGGAGAATTGCTGGGTCTTTGGCCGCGCCGTGCTTCCCGGCAGACACAGCCCGCAGACCCGACCCGCGAAATATCCCCCCCCCCCCCCCCCCCCTTCGGCCGGCTGAGTCCGCAGCCGCCACGCTGAGTTCCCAACGGATCAGACCACACGTGTCCCGCGCCGGAGGGAATTCAGCCGGTCGGGGGCGGAGCATCGGGGGGGGGGCGGGTCTCAGGCAGTGGTCTCAGGCTGTCGATACGTGGCCGGTCTGGAGTGGCCGCAACACCGCTCAAGCGGCGGAGCACCCCAATTTCTCTGGAAATCTGGATTCTCCGACTCCTCGCCAGAGGCGATCGTGCCCTCGGTGACCGGAGAATCCAGCCCTACGTTTGGTTTACTCGTTATGGTCTGGCATCTCCAGCACCCCCCAGCTGCAAGCTTCTCGGCAGTGGGGGGCGGTGCGATTACGGTTGCCGGTAAGCTGCACTCCCGCCGCTCGTCAATGGGATTTTCCACTGAAACCACACAAGCCGCCGGGAAACCTGTGGACGCGAGTGCACTGCCGGCACCGCCAAAGAATCCCGCTGCCGGCAGATGGCTGGAGAATCCCGGCCCATGTGACCACTGGCCACTGATATTCCTGCCGGCGCAAATAGCTTCTGCTCCATAACTTTCCAATCATTTGGAGTATCGTTCTGAAATCTGCCCTCAGCCTGCCAAGAAAAGCAACACCAATCTATCCATGTAGCCAAAGTTTCTCAACCCTGGCACAGTTCTGGTAAACCTCCTCTGCAGCCTCTCCAAGGCCTTGACATCCTTCCGGACGTGCAGTGCCCGGAACTGGAGACAATTACCCAGCTCAGGCCTAACCAGTCATTACAACAGGCCGTTTCCCTAAAGAATCGCCTTTTTAAAAATGTGGTAGCTTGTTAAAGGAAGGTTGAAACGTATTCTGGTACAAAAGAAGCTTTCATTGTCCAAAGGATGATTATTTGCTGATGTACTCAGAGACATGGAGTCAGGCCCTAAATAGCCCCCTTTTGTGACCTCACAATGAAAGCATTTAAACTGAAAGTCTCCAGCTTTGAGCTATCAGCTCACGGGATCACAGAATCACAGAATTGTTACAACACAGGAGGCTATTCGGCAAATCATTTCAGGACTGGATCTCCGATTAAGCAATCCCACCCAGTACTATGCCCCACCCTCCCCCCCCCCCACCCCCACACCTTCTCCATATAACATAGCTCATTTAGTAAGATCCATTGACACAAATTCGAAAATACCTGTTGGCGAAGTGGCATTCAACCGTGAGTGGTGGGACGATGGCATAACTCATATTAGTGGCATCTGGCACGGGGTGTTGTGCTGGTGGAGCCCTTCATTGAGCGTTTGTGGAGACTGGACACTTTAGAAGAATAATCGTCATCATCTCACCCTGATCTCTTCAATGACATAACCAAGGCAAGCAGTGTCCTCGCGCTCGATTGGCTGGCGAGACAGCCTTTGGAACCAGCTCTGGGCCAATTGGATGCCACATTTCAAAGATATGGGAATGCAGGTAAGCCCGGTAAAGGTTCTATTCTACAAGTGCCATAAGTCTGGGAAAAGACGAAAGGGACGGAAAAGAAGTGGAAAATATAAGGATAACAGGCCGTTCAAACCAACCAGCTCATGTTAGTGTTTATGCTCAAATTGAGCCTCTTTCCATCTATCCTCATGAAATTTATCAGCGCAACCCTCAAATTCCTTTCTCCCTCAGGGGCTTGACTAATTTCCCATTAAACACATCGATACTATTGTCTTCAACTACTCCCTGTGGGAGTGAGTTCCACATTCTCACTGCTCTGCAGGAAAAGAGGTTTCTCCAGGAAGGACAAAATGGAAGTGTGGAGTTCTCAAGGATTGGGACAGAGTTGGAGGCACAGCATCCGGTTCTCCAACCCGATGACTCTGCTGGACTCCCCCTCACTAGATCATCCCCGAATGTATCAGCTCAGCTCAGCTTCTGATGGCTTCATTCTTGATTGAGTAGGTCCTGCAGCACTTCAGCAACTATTCCAAATTAAGGTATGATGTTAATTTGAAAGCAAATCACTGCGGATGCTGGAATCTGGCACAAAAAGCAGAGAAGGCTGGGTAATCACAGCAGGTCTGACAGCATCTGTGGAGAGAGAAGGAAGCTAGCGTTTCGGGTCCGGATGACTCTGTCGAAACTGGGACAAAGAATCACCCAGACTCAAAACGTCTGATGTTAGGGTCTGATTTCTTACTCCCAAGGACATCTCGTCCACCTCCTTAAACATTAACTCCCTCCACCATGGCATCAGGAAGTATTTCCCACAGAAATTACTTCAACTCACAAGGCTCCTTAGCCAGCACCTTCCAAACCCATGACCTCTACCCCCAGCAGGAAACATGGGAGCCCCACCACCTGAAGGTTCCCCTCCAAGTCCCTCACCACCCTGACTTGGAAAAATATCACCGTTCCTTCACTGTCGCTGGGGCGACATCCTGGAACTCCCTCCCTAACAGCACAGTGGGTGTATCTACGCCAACAACAGCAGCACGTTGCATTTATATAGGGCCTTTATTGTAGTAAAACATCCCAAGTATTCACAAAATCTGACACTAACTCACAAAGATATATTGGGCGGGATTCTCCGCTACCCGGCGGGGCGGTGGAGTGGCGGGAACCACTCCGGTGTCGGGCCGCCCGGAAGGTGCGGAATCCTCCGCACGTTCAGGGGCTAGGCCGGCGGCGGCGGGTTTGGCCCCGCGTCAGCCGGCGTCGAAGGGCCTCCGCCGGCCAGCGCAAGTTGGCGCATGCGCGGGAGCGCCAGCGTGTTCTGGCATCAACCCAGCGCCTGCGCAGCGGAGTTCTTCTCCGCGCCGGCCATGGTGAACCGCTACACCGGCCACGCGGAGGGAAAGAGTGCCCCCACAGCACAGGCCCGCCCGCGGATCGGTGGGCCCCGATCGCCACCGTGCCCCCCCCGCGGGCCAGTAGCCCCCGCGCCCCCCGAGGACTCCGGATCGGCGGGGCGGCGGGGCGAGATTCACGCCGCCCCCCCCCCCCCCCGGCGATTCTCCGGCCCAGCGGGGAGTCGGAGAATGCCGCCCATGAGTGCAGTTGATCAAAAGCGAGGGAGAGAGGAACATGCAGTTCCCCACCACCTCGAGGGGCAACTGGGGATGGGCAATAAACGCTGGTCCATCCACTGCTGCCCACATCTTAAGAATAAATAAAAATAAAGCACATTAGCATCAAATGGCACTATTTGGAAGTGAATTTTCTGACTCAGTGTTGGCGCCAGCGTCAAAACCGGCCCGAGTGACGCCGGTGTCAACAGGTCTCCAGGCCCAGGCATTCGCCCCTTCCGAGGGGGTTAGAAAGGCGCCCGAGTGCTGTCCGCTGCTCTGGCGGCGAAAGCCAGCGCGCCACGGCCGGCATGGGTCCGTGCATGCGCGCCACATCCGTCTCCGCGCCGGCCCCCAGACAATATGGTGGAGCCCTTATAGGAGCCC
The DNA here is from genome assembly GCF_047496885.1 of Scyliorhinus torazame. Lineage (NCBI taxonomy): Eukaryota > Metazoa > Chordata > Chondrichthyes > Carcharhiniformes > Scyliorhinidae > Scyliorhinus > Scyliorhinus torazame. The sequence continues at coordinate 221,567,103 of NC_092719.1, forward strand.
GGCGCGGAGAAACATAGGCCCTCCCGGAATGAGCACGCCCACCGATCGGTTGCTCCCGATCGCGGGCATGGCCACCGTGGGGGCCCCCCCTGGAGTCGGCCCTCTTCCCCCCCCCCCCCCCCGCCACCCCCGACAAGGATGGCCTCCACAGCCAGAACGCCGAGCTCCAGCCGAGTAGGACCACACGTAAACGACGTTGGCGGGACTCAGCGGAACTCGACGGGCGTGTTCCATCGAACGCGGAGAATCGCCGCGGGGGACCGCTTTCAACGGCTCCCGTTCGGCGCCGCGTCTGCGCGAGGCGTGGCGGGATTCGCACGTCCTCCTGCCGATTCTCCGCTTGCCGAGGCGTGGCGGGATTCGCACGCCCTCCTGCCGATTCTGCGGTTGCCGAGGCGTGGCGGGATTCGCACGCCCTCCTGCCGATTCTCCGGTTCCCGAGGCGTGGCGGGATTCGCACGCCCTCCTGCCGATTCTGCGGTTGCCGAGGCGTGGCGGGATTCGCACGCCCTCCTGCCAATTCTCCGCTTGCCGAGGCGTGGCGGGATTCGCACGCCCTCCTGCCGATTCTGCGGTTGCCGAGGCGTGGCGGGATTCGCACGCCCTCCTGCCGATTCTGCGCTTGCCGAGGCGTGGCGGGATTCGCACGCCCTCCTGCCGATTCTCCGGTTCCCGAGGCGTGGCGGGATTCGCACGCCCTCCTGCCAATTCTGCGACCCGGCGCGGAATCGGAGAACCCCGGCCACTATTCTTCTTTCAAGCAGCACCCTGTAAAATACTCCATGACGGAACTCCGACCAATCCCACAGCGCTATTCAAAGAAGAATATGAGAATCCTTCCTGGCCAATATTTATCCCTCAACCCACAGCACAAATATTTGCTCCGGTGATTACCCCCACCCTGTTGGGCAATCCTCCGTTCCAACAGCATGGCTGCCTTTCAAAAGAAGCACTGCTCTGGCCGTGAAATGCCTCGGGGAGTCCTGAAGGTAGGCAAACCCTCTCCAAAAATACAAAGCTAACAGCACTCTGGGTGCACCTCCGCCACACGGACCCCTCACCCTCTGAAGGGGGCAATTAGATTCGGGGCGATGCAATGCCAGCCTTGACAGTGATGCCAAGGATGAAATTTTTAAAAATACCATCAGAGGAGTTTTCCAGGATAACAAGTAGAGCACGCAGACGACCCAATATTTAATCCAAATTACTGTTCTTTGTTATGTGACTGAGGCAGCGAGGCTGTGAGGCAATGCTAATGTGTATTGATTTTACCTCGAGGGACTCATTCAGGAATGTTTTTTATACTTCCTTCTTGTTGAAAACAATTAGTCGATTTCTGACACGTCAAAGCTCATTAATCCACTTGTAAAAAGCATTGGCACTACTTGCAATATTAAACAGCCCTGGTGACCCCCCTCAGCATGTCTGCTGTAATCACTCAGTCACCTGCATTGTAGGGGTCAACCTTTCTTTTGCCGTTTCCTGCTCCGCACGCCAGCCCTGCGTTTCCAGCTATTTCTACCCGAGATTTTTATTTTGTTCTGTCATTTCTGTTTTAGCTACTCACTCTTATGACTTGAGGGAATCACAGGTGACGATGCCCCAAGTTGACCTTGGAGTGTCTTTGTGGAATTTTCTTATCCTCGTCTGGAACGTTGGCCATTTGAGATTTGAGAAAAAGGGACCTGGCGGGCGGCGGGGGGGAGATACTTTTCAACCACCCAGACACACTGTCTCGCCCATTGAGGTAAAGGCCAACATTCCATTGGCCTCTTTGATTATTTCCTATCCCTGTCCAATGGCTTTTAGCGATTTGCCTACGTGGACACCCCAATCTCTCTGCCCCTCCGCAGCTCCCAATCTCTCACCGTCAGGAACATATTCCTATGTGTCTTTCTCACAGCCACAGAGAATTATTACACACTTATAGAATCATAGAATTTACAGTACAGAAGGAGGCCATTCGGCCCATCGAGTCTGCACCGGCTCTTGGAAAGAGCACCCTACCCAAGCCCACACCTCCACCCTATCCCCATAACCCAGTAGCCCCACCTAATCTAAGGGCAATTTAGCGTGGCCAATCCACCTAACCTGCACTGTGGGGGGAAACCGGAACACCCGGAGGAAACCCACGCAGACACGGGGAGAACGTGCAGACTCCGCACAGACAGTGGTCCAAGCCGGGAATCGAACCCGGGACCCTGGAACTGTGAAGCAACAGTGCTACCCACTGTGCTACCGTACGGCCCTCACCCACCCACATTGAACTCCATCTGCTACAGTATGGCCCACCCACTGAGTCTTATCAGTGTCTCTTTGTAATTTTCTGCTCCCATCAGCATCACTTCCTGTAATAATAATCATCTTTATTATTGTCACAAGTAGGCTTACATTAACACTGCAGTGAAGTTACTGTGAAAAGCCCCTAGTCGCCACACTCCGGCGCCTGTTCAGGTACACAGAGGGAGAATTCAGAATGTCCAATTCACCTAACAGCACGTCTTTCGGGACTTGTGGGAGGAAACCGGAGCACCCGGAGGAAACCCACGCAGACATGCTGAATTTCCTTAGTTTCCTGAGAAAGTATAGGCGCTGTTGTGCTTTCTTGGTCATAGCGTGACCAAGGACAGATTGTTGGAGATGTGCACACCCAGGAATTTGAAGCTGTCGACCATCTCCACCTCGGCCCCGTTGATGCTGACAGGGGTGTGTTCAGTACTTTGCTTCCTGAAGTCAATTACCAGCTCTTTAGTTTTGCTGACATTGAGGGAGACATTGACTCCACTAGGTTCTCAGGGGCTGTTTAGCACAGGGCTAAATCGCTGGCTTTGAAAGCAGACCAAGGCAGGCCAGCAGCACGGTTCGATTCCCGTAACAACCTCCCCGAATAGGTGCCGGAATGTGGCGACTAGGGGCTTTTCACAGTAACTTCATTTGAAGCCTACTTGTGACAATAAGCGATTTTCATTTCTATTTCCCTCCAGTATTCTGACTTATTCGAGATCCGACCCACTACAGTCGTGTCGTTAGCAAACTTGTAGATGGAGTTGGAGCCAAATATTCCGCATAGTCGTGTGTGTATAGGGAGTATAGTGGGGGCTAAGTATGCAGTCTTGTGGGACCCCAGTATTGAGGACTATCTTGGAGGAGGGGTTGTTGTTACTGATCGTGGTCTGTGGGTCAGAAAGTCGAGGATCCAGTTGCAGAGTGGGGAGCCAAGTCCTAGGTTTTGGAGCTTGGCTGGGATTATGGTGTTGAAGGCGGAGCTGTAGTCAATAAATGGGAGTCTGATGTAGGAGTCCTCATTGTCGAGATACTCCAGAGATGAGTGTAGGGCCAGGGAAATGGGGTCTGCTGTGAACCGGTCGCGGCGGTATGTGAATTGCAGTGTATCTAGGTATTCTGGGAGTATGGAGTTGATGTGTCTCATTACCAACCTCTCGAAACACTTCATAATGATCGCTGTCAAGGCCACCGGACGATAATCGTTGAGACACATTGCCTGGTTCTCCTGTGGCACCGGTATGATGGTGGTCTTCTTGAAGTTAGGGTGATATGTGAATTGTTACGTAGTTGATTTTCGAATCTTTGTTAATGTTGACTGTTTTTTGACAATAAAATATTACTAAAGATTCTTGTCGGTACACATGCCGTGTCTCAGTCGATGTTTATTGTATCGCATTTCAATCAAACTTTGTAGCCTGAACTCTCGGAGCGTCAGCACCGCAGAGGCAGCTGACAACAATCAGACCCTCCGGAGCTGGGCTTCAGCCCTGGGGAGATCCTCGTGACCAGAGGGTGAGTGTGTGGATCGGCGGAAGGGCACCTGAGCAAGGTCTCCCTAATGTTCCCGGCAGGGGTCTGGGGTCTCGGGACCCCCACCGTGGCCGGGGGTGAGTGTGCAGAGTGGGGTTCTCCAGCTCGCTGGATGGCACTCTGAGTGAATGCGGGACACGTGAGGTTGGGGGACGTTTGGGGGATTTGAGGGTCTGTCTCCTTCTCCAATTCCTTACAGAGACCACAATGAATGGTGGTGTCGGTCCCGCAGTGGAGTCCCTCGCAGTGCTGGTGGTAGGCCAGGTGGCCAGACGCTGACAAGGCAGCAGCGTTGACGCAGGCTGGAGGCGGCACCTCATGTGAAGGGGGCCGCCTCACACCCTGCAGATCCAGCCGCCCGTCAGGCTGAGGAGGAACCCAGAGGGAGGTGGCCGGCGATGGCCCAGGAGGTGTACAGGCGTCGTTGTCTCTCGAGGAGATGACAGACAGCAAGTGCCACAGGAGAAGACAGTGCGGCACCTGTTCCACGTCCTGGCGGGCTTGGCACCCCGTGGAGAAGGAGTGCACCCGCACCCAGTGGCCGTGAAGGTCACTGCAGCCCCAAACGCCTTGCGCGCACCAAGGCATCAGGAAGTGCCCTTTATTAACAGGAAGGGATTCCACTCCCTGAATGTTCAACTTGTGTACGACCACCACGTCCGGATCATGCACAATTCCCAGGGCGTGTGCCCAGCACCTACATCCTGGGACAGCCGGAGATCCCGGTCATCTTCGAGGACCACCTCAGGATGACGGGTTGGCTCGTGGGGGATAAGGGGTACCCGCTGAGGCCCTGGTTGATGATGGTGGTGCAGAGGCCGGAGACCGAGACAGAGACATGGTATAACCAGGCTGGTTTAGCACACTGGGCTAAATCGCTGGCTTTTAAAGCAGACCAAGGCAGGCCAGCAGCACGGTTCAATTCCCGTACCAGCCTCCCTGAACAGGCGCCGGAATGTGGCGACTAGGGGCTTTTCACAGTAACTTCATTTGAAGCCTACTTGTGACAATAAGCGATTTTCATTTCATGTTGCTGCCTGTGCTGTCACTGAGCGGCACATGGCACTGCTCACAATGCAGCTCCAATGCCGTTCTGGTGGTGCCCCCTGCAATACCCCGCCCAGAGGGCCAGCACTTTGTGGTGGTCCGCTGTGCCCTCCACAACCTGGCAAAGGAGCAGTGCAACAGGCTGGAGGAAAAGGATGGCCTTGTCTGAGAAGGAGGAAGAGGAGTCGGACCAGGTGGGGGGGGAGTGTGGGCGGGCCCGGGGTAGAGCCGGAGGGTGGAGGACAGGGGGCAGCAAGGATCTTGCAATCCCACAGGACCCGGTGGGCCCTCATCCTCACCCATTTCACCCCCATTCCTCCTTCGCCCCCATTCTTTTTTTCCCCCCATTCCCTGACCCTCCCATCCCACCCCCTCCCCCACCCTCCCACCCCCAAAGCCCAACTAATGTGTTCCAACCCAAGGGTCTGTGTAACATCCCCCCAGGGTGATGGGCCTGTGTTGGCACTGTCAGCGGGTAACTATCCGAGGCAGGAGAGTGATGCTCACTCGCTGTGAGGGAAGCTCTGGTGCTCCTCAGTTTCTGCCCAAGTCTGACTCCTGTCTGTCTGCTGACTGAGCGTCACACCCATCCTCGCAACCGGGTCTGTATCGGGGGCGTTTGATCACTGTCCCTGGGTGGGGGGAGCAGAGGGCAACAGGGGGTGGGGGGGTACAGGCAGGCCCATTGTGAAGATTAACGTCGCCAAGGCTTCACACGTATCAGGGGTAATATGTTTTAATAATGAACAATGAACAGTCGCAACACCACCACACCCCAGAGGCACAGGCTGGGGACAACACTTATTTCCAATCATTGTCACCTGCATGCACCACCATCATAGAGACGATCACCTCGGTGAGCATTCCAGTGAAGAGCCTCCTGGGTCACCTGGAGCGCACATCACACACTCTGCTGCATGTCAGGTAGAGGTAGCAACTCCCGTGGAAACAGACAGTTGGAGGGCTGTCCAATCCCAGGAACCAGCTGTAGTCCAGACAGGTGTCCGGACAGGTATCCGGACTGGTATCCGGACAGGTATCCTGACAGGGTATCCGGAGAGGGTATCCAGACAGGTATCCGGGCAGGTATCCGGACAGGTATCCGGACAGGTATCTGGACAGGTATCCTGACAGGGTATCCAGGCAGGTATCCGGACAGGTATCCGGACAGGTATCCGGACAGGGTATCCAGACAGGTATCCGGACAGGTGTGCGGACAGGTATCCGGACAGGTATCCGGACAGGGTACCAGACAGGTATCCGGACAGGTATCCAGGCAGGTATCCAGACAGGGTATTCCGACAGGTATCCGGACAGGTATCCGGACAGGTATCCTTACAGGTATCCTGACAGGGTATCCGGACAGGTATCCGGACGGGTATCCGGACGGGTATCCGGACAGGTATCCTTACAGGTATCCTGACAGGGTATCCGGACAGGTATCCGGACAGGTATCCGGGCGGGTATCCGGACGGGTATCCGGACAGGTATCCTTACAGGTATCCTGACAGGGTATCCGGACAGGTATCCGGACAGGTATCCGGGCGGGTATCCGGACAGGTATCCGGACAGGTAACCCTTGCTGCCCAAGAGCCAGCCTCTCACCCGAGGGAGCGCCTTGAAGGTGCCAGGAACCGCCGGGGCACCAGGATGCATGTGTTATGCCCGCTTCCTGAGTATCTTAGACATGCTCGATGTGCAGCTCGTCTATGCCAGTGCGAGACGCAAAACTCATTATCGCCACCAGCGAGGACTGGGGTTTGGCCCCCGCCTCAGCTCCGGGAGCGGCCCTCGATTCTGGCTGAACCCCAGATTCTCCGCCCGATCGCGGTTCCCGTTTGCCATGTCACGAGGCAGAGAATTCAGAACAATGTGTGATTTGGGAACATAAAGTCCGAACATTTGCTTCTGCTCTCCAGCCATTTATTTTCGAAAGTATGGGGATAATTCTGAAATTGTGAGTGTGAAATGGGTGATAGAGAATTGCCAGTTTTACATGTTTGCCCCGTAATATTTCAGTTAATACAGACCCTCCCCGTGTGGGGGTGTCACAGACACAGACCTTCCCCGTGTGGGGGTGTCACAGATACAAACCCACCCGTGTGGGGGTGTCACAGACACAGACCCTCCCCGTGTGGGGGTGTCACAGACACAGACCCTCCCCGTGTGGGGGTGTCACAGACACAGACCCTCCCCATGTGGGGGTGTCACAGACACAAACCCACCCGTGTGGGGGTGTCACAGACACAGACCCTCCCCGTGTGGGGGTGTCACAGATACAGACCCTCCCCGTGTGGGGGTGTCACAGACACAGACCCTCCCCGTGTGGGGGTGTCACAGACATAGACCCTCCCCGTGTGGGGCTGTCACAGACATAGACCCTCCCCGTGTGGGGCTGTCACAGACATAGACCCTCCCCGTGTGGAGCTGTCACAGGCATAGACCCTCCCCGTGTGGGGCTGTCACAGATACAAACCCTCCCCATGTGGGGGAGTCACAGACACAAACCCACCCGTGTGGGGGTGTCACAGACACAGACCCTCCCCGTGTGGGGGTGTCACAGATACAGACCCTCCCCGTGTGGGGGTGTCACAGACACAGACCCTCCCCATGTGGGGGTGTCACAGACACAGACCCTCCCCGTGCGGGGGTGTCACAGATACAAACCCACCCGTGTGGGGGTGTCACAGATACAGACCCTCCCCGTGTGGGGGTGTCACAGACACAGACCCTCCCCGTGTGGGGGTGTCACAGACATAGACCCTCCCCGTGTGGGGGTGTAACAGACACAGACCCTCCCCATGTGGGGGTGTCACAGATACAAACCCACCCGTGTGGGGGTGTCACAGACACAGACCCTCCCCGTGTGGGGGTGTCACAGACACAGACCCTCCCCGTGTGGGGGTGTCACAGACACAGACCCTCCCCGTGTTGGGGTGTCACAGACACAGACCCTCCCCATGTGGGGGTGTCACAGACACAGACCCTCCCCGTGTGGGGGTGTCACAGACACAGACCCTCCCCGTGTTGGGGTGTCACAGACACAGACCCTCCCCATGTGGGGGTGTCACAGACACAGACCCTCCCCATGTGGGGGTGTCACAGACACAGACCCTCCCCATGTGGGGGTGTCACAGACACAGACCCTCCCCATGTGGGGGTGTCACAGACACAGACCCTCCCCATGTGGGGGTGTCACAGACACAGACCCTCCCCATGTGGGGGTGTCACAGACACAAACCCTCCCCATGTGGGGGTGTCACAGACACAGACCCTCCCCATGTGGGGGTGTCACAGATACAAACCCACCCGTGTGGGGGTGTCACAGACACAGACCCTCCCCGTGTGGGGGTGTCACAGACACAGACCCTCCCCATGTGGGGGTGTCACAGATACAAACCCACCCGTGTGGGGGTGTCACAGACACAGACCTTCCCCGTGTGAGGGTGTCACAGACACAAACCAACCCGTGTGGGGGTGTCACAGACACAGACCCTCCCCGTGTGGGGGTGTAACAGACACAGACCCTCCCCATGTGGGGGTGTCACAGATACAAACCCACCCGTGTGGGGGTGTCACAGTCACAGACCCTCCCCATGTGGGGGTGTCACAGACACAGACCCTCCCCGTGTGGGGGTGTCACAGACACAGACCCTCCCCATGTGGGGGTGTCACAGACACAGACCCTCCCCATGTGGGGGTGTCACAGTCACAGACCCTCCCCATGTGGGGGTGTCACAGACACAGACCCTCCCCATGTGGGGGTGTCACGGATACAAACCCACCCGTGTGGGGGTGTCACAGACACAGACCCTCCCCGTGCGGGGGTGTCACAGACACAGACCCTCCCCGTGTGGGGGTGTCACAGACACAGACCCTCCCCGTGTGGGGGTGTCACAGACACAGACCCTCCCCGTGTGGGGGTGTCACAGACACAAACCAACCCGTGTGGGGGTGTCACAGTCACAGACCCTCCCCGTGTGGGGGTGTCACAGACACAGACCCTCCCCATGTGGGGGTGTCACAGATACAAACCCACCCGTGTGGGGGTGTCACAGATACAGACCCTCCCCGTGTGGGGGTGTCACAGTCACAGACACTCCCCGTGTTGGGGTGTCACAGTCACAGACACTCCCCGTGTTGGGGTGTCACAGACACAGAGCGGAATTTAATCGCGGCAACGGGGGGGTCTCACTTTCGGTTGATGAGTTGGTGAAGGCCACTTTCAGGGGGGACACTGATATTGAGTGCCAGTCAGGCAGGTATGTAGCCAAGGGTGGGACTTGCCCGCGATCAAGGAAATCCCTCACCCCATCATCCGCTGGCCAATTAGAAGCCAGTAGTTCCTCATTGCCATTTGGCGTGGGTGAAGCTGTCAGCCAAGCCCCCAGGAGAGGCCCAGGATGAGTGAAGGATTGAGGGCACAAGTGGTGTGGCATTAGGATGTGGGCATCTCTGCCAACAGTAGCATTTGTTGCCCATCCCACATTGCTCTTGAGCCTCCTGTGAGGATGGGCTGTGGCTCACAGTGAGGGCCTCAGCGTCTGGGGTGGGAGTAACGGTGTTTGGAAGTAAGGGCAGGGGTGTGGCTTTCTAATGGACCCTTTCTCCCCGGGGCTGGGACCCTCGATGAAGAGGGACAACCCCCTCCCCTGCCTGGATCCCACATGTAAACACAACGGGGTTTTGCTTATTAACCTGCTCACCAGGGTAACTAGCCCACCCACTGCTGGATGAGCATTTACCAACTTGGTGTTGGGGCACAAAGGCCGCCCACAAGCCTTCCTGGCATGGGGTTAATCAGGGCAGAGATTGGCACGTGGCAGGGGTACCCACCTGACACCCTCCTGTCAGATTAAATGACTCCCGTCTAGGGAGAGGGCATTAGATTCTGCCCGCAGACCCATGTCCCATCACTGTGTCATACACAGAATGACAGAATATCTGTAGTGACTTGGGTTAGCGACGATTATCTGTAGACACAACTACTGAGGATAGAGATAGTTAATGGGATGATCTATAGACACAACTAGTGAGGATAGAGATCGTTAGAGAGGATTATCTATAGAGGTACTCAGTGAGGATAGAGATAGTTAATGGGGATAATTTATAGACACAACTAGTGAGGATAGAGATAGTGGGGATTACCTATAGTAATCTTTATTGTCACAAGTAGGCTTACATTAACACTGCAATGAAGTTACTGTGAAAAGCCCCTAGTCGCCACACTTCTGGCGACTGTTCGGGTACACAGGGAGAATTCAGAATGTCCAATTCATCTAAAAAGCACGTCTTTTGGGACTTGTGGGAGGAAACCGGAGCACCCGGAGGAAACCCACGCAGACACGGGGAGAACATGCAGACTCCGCACAGACAGTGACCCAAGCCGGGAATCTAACCTGGGACCCTGGCGCTGGGAAGCAACAGTGCTAGCACTATGCTACCATTAGAGATATTTAGTGAGGATAGAGATAGTTAGGGAGGTTTATCTATAGAGATAGTTAGCGGGGAGCATTTGCACAATAGTCATCATATACCTCAATCCTACTGGCCACCTGTAAACACAGTTATATCTTACAGTATCCAGCCCTTATTCAACCACACCATCTTACCATTGGGTGGACTGAGGAATTCCTTTCTTGTTTTTTTGTTTGTGACCTGAATCCATTGCCACAAAGAGCAATTTATTTGGACTGACTTCATTCATCTGCATATCTCCCAATGAGCTCACACTGAAGCCTCCTTTTCTTCAAAAAAACAAAGACAACTTCCGCCCCCCCTCCCCCCCCCCCCCCTCCTGATACTCTAAATCATCTCGGTCAGACCTCAAGGCCAATAATAGTATCTTTCCTATATTTGGCTGTGTAGTCAGAGGGAGAGGCCAGGGGAAACTTTAATAAGGGCAGTTGCCTCATGGACCTGACCCTGGTGGCTACTGGGGTCGCAGAAAGTTCTGGAAGGAATCAAACTAGGTTAATGAAAAAAAAACGCCAGATATTTCCTGGAGTCTGAAATGACCTCGCGTTGCAATCCTTGCATACATAATGCAGAGAGCGGGAGAATGAATCGGCTCAGGGGAGAGATTCTGATAGCAAGGAGAACATGTGGGACATTGAGGGCGACGAGCCGCCAGGTACCTCATTATTCCCAGGGTCTGTTGGTACAGAGGTGAAAGTCTGAACAAATTCCACACTTCAAACCTCAAAGTTCTAAAAACATTGAGGTCAGGAAGCCCAGTAAATCTGTCTGCTCTTCACAGTTATTTACGCCAGTATCGGAATTTAGTCTCCGTGACTGAGGCATTGAGCACATGGATTTATATTAACTGATCAAAGAGGAGATGGAAGGATTGATAAAGTGGAGGTCATGCCTGGCTAATCCAGTTGAAAGTTTTGAGGAGGTCACTAGCTTGAAGGACAGGGGAGTGTTGATGGATGTTTTTTCAAAGTTCTTTCATGGGATGTGTGTGTCGCTGGTCAGGCCAGCATTTATTGCCCATCCCGAATTGCCCTTCAGGAGGTGGGGGTGAGCTGCTTTCTTGAGTTGCTTCAGTCCATGTGGTGTAGGTACTCCCACAGTGCTGTTAGGGAGGGAGTTCCTGGATTTTGTCCCAGTGACAGTGAAGGAGCGGCCGATATATTTCCCAGTCAGGGTGGTGAGTGACTTGGAGAGGGAACCTCCAGGTGGTGGGGTTCCCAGGTATCTGCTGCTCTTGTCCTTCTAGATGGTGGTGGTCGTGGGTTTGGAAGGTGCTGTCTAAGGAACCTTGGTGAGTTACTGCAGTGCATCTTGTAGATGGTACACACGGCTGCCACTGTGCGTCGGTGGTGAAGGGTTTGAACGTTCGTGGAAGGGGAGCAATCAAGCGGGGCTGCTTTGTCCTGGATGGTGTCGAGCTTCTGGAGTGTTGTTGGAGCTTCGCTCATCCAGGCAAGTGGAGAGTATTCCATCACACTCCTGACTTGTGCCTTGTAGATGGTGGACAGGCTTTGGGAGGTGAGTTACTCTCCGCAGGATTCCTAGCCTTTGACCTTCTCTTGTAGCCATAGTATTAATATGGCTAGTCCAGTTCAGTTTGTGGTTAATGGTAACACCAGGATGGTGATGAAGGGGGATTCAGTGATGGTCATTTCATTTCATTTCAAGGGGCAATAGTTGGATTCGTACTTGTTGGGAGGCACAGTGGTTAGCACTGCAGCCTCAGGGCACCGAGGTCCCGGGTTTGATGCTGGCCCCGGGTCACTGTCCTTGTGGAGTTTGCACATTCTCCCCATGTCAGCGTGGGTCTCACCCCCACAACCCAAAGATGTGCAGGGTAGAACAATTGACTCCAGTTTAGCTCGGGCTCCTTGATGCCGCACTCGGTCAAACGCTGCCTTGATGTCGAGGGCAGTCACCCTCACCTCACCTCTGGCATTCAGCTCTTTTGTCCATGTTTGAACCAAGGCTGTAATGAGGTCAAGAGCGGAGTGACCCTGGTGGAACCCAAACTGAGAGTCCGTGAGCAGGTTATTGCTGAGTAAGTGCCGCTTGATAGCACTGTTGATGACTCCTTCCATCAGTTTACTGCTGTAATCAGCAGGAGGTTTCCTTGCCCATGTTTAACCTGAAGCCAGGAGACCTCATGGGGTCCAGAGTCGATGTTGAGGAGTCCCAGGGCAACCCCTTCCTGACTGTGTAGCACTGTGCCGGAGTCTCTGCTGGGTCTGCCTGGCCGGTGAAGGTGGTATCTGGGACACTATCTGTTCGGTATGATTCAGTGACTATGACTATGTCAGGCTGTGACTGAATTGTGAGCAATTTTGGGAGATGGGGATAATAGATATTCCTAAGGAAGGCTCTGAAGGGTCGACGGGGCTGCCATTACTGTTTCCTGTACCTGGGCCATCGTGTTACATTTTTGAGACTGTTTAATGGCTGACACAGCAGATGACTTTGCTCAGCTATTTAAGAATCAACCACAGTCACAGGTGGACCAGGTAAGGACGGCAGAGTTCCTTCCCTAAAGGTGACATTTGGTGTATGTGCTTTTCTGAGGAGCCAATAGTGCAAAGCTGAGAATCCCACCCATGCGTTATTGAACCTGATGGATTTTTCTGACAATCAACAGTGGTTCCGTCGTCACCAGTCGACTTTTATTTCCAGATTTTGACCCTACCTGCCATGGTGGGGTTTGAGTCCAGGACCTTGGAGCAGAACCCTGCGTTCCTGAATTACCAGTCCACTGATAATACCGCTACGCCACGATCTCTCCTGGGTGGTGTGAAGCTTCTGGAATGTTGTTGGGGCTGAACTCAACCAGGCAATGTAGAGTATTCCCGTGGGATTGGCCTTGGGAGTCGGGATGCGAGTTACTCGCTGCAGAATTCCCACCTCTGACCTGCTGTTCTACATTATCTCCTCCCTCAGCCTCGCTGCTGACCCCTCCAGTGGGTGGTCCTGCTCTGTTTCGGGTCAAATAAGGGACGAGCAGCGAACGTTCGTCTTCCCAGTGATTTCCACTTCTCAAAGGGCAGTCCGAGGACTGAATTTAAGACACGAAAGGAATAATGAGCCTGCCGGAGGTCAAAGGTGAAGGGGCAGGAAGAGGCCACACATGGCACTTTGAGTCTATGGTGTGCAGCCCTGATGCAGATGAATGGTTGGAGAGATTGACTGTACAGTGTCGCCAGGGAGCTCAGCTGGTGCAGTGAACAGTGAAGGCCCCTTAGGTTTGATTCCGGCCCGTGAATCACCTCCTGCATACATTCCTGGATGGGTTTAATTTCATGTTTCCCTCCTGTCTCATGCTGTGGGCAGTATGGGGACCACTCCGATCCCTTACCATTCTTCACTTCTCAGCCCAGACTGGGGGGCCAGGTGGCTAGTTAACCCAGGAAGCATCACAACCAAACGCATCGCCAGTCTGGCTTATCTATGATACTAGTCCCAAATTCCATAATTCAACTAACCATTGTCAACCAATGGTAGCATTGGTAGCAACTTGGTAGCATTGACCAGAAACTAAGATGTACCAGCAATATAAATACTGTGGCTGCAAGGGCAGATCAGAGCTGGGAATTCTGCTGCGTCAATTCACCTCCTGACCACCGCCCCCCCCCCACCCCCCCCAAAGCCTGCCCACCATCTACAAGGCATAAGTCAGGAGTGTGATGGAATACTCTCCACTCGCCTGAATGAGTGCAGCTCCATCAATACTCAAGAAGCTCAACACCATCCAGGACAAAGCAGCCCACCTGATGGGGGCCCCATTGACCCCCTTCAATATTCATTCCCTCCCCCACCGACGCACAGTGGCAGCCGTGTGTACCATCTACAAGATTCACTGAAGCAATTCACCAAGGCTCATTTGACAACCCACGACCACTACCGTCTAGAAGGACAAGAGCAGCAGATACCTGGGAACCCCACCACCTGGAGGTTCCCCTCCAAGTCACTCACCACCCTGACTGGGAAATATATCGGCCGTTCCTTCACTGTCGCTGGGGTAACATCCTGGAACTCCCTCCCTAACAGCACAGTGGGTGTACCTACACCTCAAGGACTGCAGCGGTTCAAGAAGGCAGCTCACCCCCACCTTCTGAAGGGCAACTAGGGCTGGGCAATAAATGCTGGGCCTGGACACATCTTGTGAAAAAATATTAAACAAACTTAAGATTAAATATGGCAATCAGGAAACAGAAAATGTCAGACAGAAAAAAATTCAGCAGCTTTCTCAATGGCCACAACGTTATGGTCTTCCCAACTAAACTTGCACCCAAACCTCAGAGCTTTCCCACTGCGTTGATGAAATATTCCATTCCTCAACAATATTCCAAAAATAATAGATAAATAACAGATAATCTGGGCATTTATCACATTGCTGCTTGATGGATTGTGATGTGCCCACCTCACTCACTAAAGTAACAGTAAAGTCGCCACAGTCCCAGGTGACCAGAGGCTGCTTTCCCCTTTGAGGGGGGAGCTGACTGGTGGTGATTTAACCTGAGGGTCACCACACCGCAGGCGAGGGGCAAGGTTGAGAAGGCAGGGCCTTCGTGAATAATCTCAGCCGGTACGGGGATTGAACCCCCGCTGCTGGCCTCGCTCTGCATCACTAACCAGCTGTCCAGCCAACTGAGCTAAACTAGCCTCCCTAACCACCTCCTTAACATATAATAGTGTCTGCACTTCAGACAGACTTCTATATTGTCAACCTGAAGTTATGAAATGTGCTTTGACATACAGATTAATTTTGCCTTTAAGTTCTGCTCTTCCTTGTCTCGGGGCTCACAGTCCCTAACTGTGAGGCAGCGCCGAATTCAGACCAACTCACACTGTGTAAAACCGATTGAAATGTAAAAGCTTGTGGTCTGTGTGAGTCAGTCCCACCCTGGTCAGTGACTTCGCCCAGTGGAGGGATGAGGCTGAGGGAGGAGATAATGTTTTAATTTGGGACAAATGGTGACCATTACATTGGAGAAGATTTCTGTCCACTTAGTCACATTTTATTTTTTCACATGGTATCAATTTATTAACGGACAGGCAGGTCAGAAACTGGTCCCTGTCAACATTAACCAATTTATTGCAGAAAAGCACAAATAAATCAAAAAGAAGTGTCAAATGAGTGAGTTCAAATGGACGTGATCCTCTCATTGTCCCTCTGGAAAGCTGCCATTATCTGAAAGTTTCACTGTTGCCTGTTATTAAGTAACATAAAGATAACCTTGTTGCGAAAAACATCGAAGTTGTTTAACAACTTGGTGGATTTCACAAGTCATTGAATAATTTTTCTGGGACCTGAATCTCACATCAATGTACCATCGGCAATATAGAATCAATATATCACCAGTACACCCGATCAATCTATCACTCCCAATAACTGATCAATAAATGATGCGGGGCCTATTGCCCCCAGTATAGACACCAAAAGATAATTCCGACTGCAAAACAGGGAGGAGTGGAAAGGGGGGGAGTGGGGAGAAGGGGATGGGGAAAGGGGGGAGCGGAGGGGGGAGTGGGGAGAAGGGGATGGGGAAAGGGAGGAGCGGAGGGGGGAGTGGGGAGAAGGGGGTGGGGAAAGGGGGGAGCGGAGGGGGGAGATGGGGAGAAGGGGATGGGGAAAGGGGGAGCGGAGGGGGGAGTGGGAGAAGGGGGTGGGGAAAGGGGGAGCGGAGGGGGGAGTGGGAGAAGGGGGTGGGGAAAGGGGGAGCGGAGGGGGGAGTGGGGAGAAGGGGATGGGGAAAGGGGGAGCGGAGGGGGGAGTGGGGAGAAGGGGATGGGGAAAGGGAGGAGCAGAGGGGGGAGTGGGGAGAAGGGGATGGGGAAAGGGAGGAGCAGAGGGGGGAGTGGGGAGAAGGGGATGGGGAAAGGGAGGAGCAGAGGGGGGAGTGGGGAGAAGGGGATGGGGAAACGGGGTAGCAGAGGGGGGAGTGGGGAGAAGGGGATGGGGAAAGGGGGGAGGGGATGGGGAAAGGGGGAGCGGAGGGGGAGTGGGGAGAGGGGGATGGGGAAAGGGGGAGCGGAGGGGGAGTGGGGAGAGGGGGATGGGGAAAGGGAGGAGCAGAGGGGGGAGTGGGGAGAAGGGGATGGGGAAACGGGGTAGCAGAGGGGGGAGTGGTGAGAAGGGGATAGGAAAAGGGGGGAGGGGATGGGGAAAGGGGGAGCGGAGGGGGAGTGGGGAGAGGGGGATGGGGAAAGGGGGAGCGGAAGGGGGAGGGGGGAGAGGGGATAGGGAAAGGGGGAGGGGAGGGGGAAAGGGGGAGCAGAGGGGGGAGTGGGGAGAGGGGAGCGTTAAGAAAAGGAAATGGCCAATTTAGTTCATGATGTCTGGACTGATTGCTCCCCAAGTTTTTCTACCCGTCTCACTCCAGCGTCACGTCAAGCAACTTCCTGGGAAAAACAGCAGGTCTGGCAGTGGCAGTGAAGAGAAAGAGAGTTATTGGGCGGTACCTTCTGCACTCGCGAGTGGTTTAGACGCAAGAAGGGCACTGAATTAGGTAGGATGGGAGCGTGCCATAATCCCGCTGCCTTCCACCTCCGCCAGAATCAAGTTATAGGCGGAAAGGCCCAATGTCGACCTTCTCAACCTTGATGCGCCATCAATTAACACAAGACGAGTAGTGAACGTAACTGAGGCTTTAATAAGCTAAACAGAAAGCCTCCTGGCCTCTGATCCCGAGCTGGGGCAGGGCCGGAGGTCGGCCACCTTTATACCGAGCCCGGGGGGAGGCGGGGCCATCAGGCAGTGGTTTACCACATTACATGTAGTACAGTAACAGTTTACCACAATACATATAATACACTAACAGTGGTTTACCACAAACCTACTGCCAATTGAGGCCCTGAAGTCACCAGATAATGAACACTGAAGGGTATCATCCTGCTGCCTCTGATCGCCGCGCAATGTGTACAACAAACCACAACTATGTGGGCTGGAATTGTCAGCTCTCCAGAGCTCGGGTTTCCTCGATCAAAGTCAATCCGATCGCGGGACACTCCATTGGGAAGGTGGAGGACTGGGAGCCACCAACTGCCCTTGCTGCCGACAACCCGGCACCTTTTCCCTTCACCCCCACCACAACACCCCTCCACCCCCACCTGACTCACCTGTGGCCTGGGTTGCCTTGGGATTCTGGTTCATGTCCTTCCGGCAGCGGCCACCGCCTTCCCAGTGGCTCTGCTGAGCACAAACGTTGCCGGCCTCTGATTGGCCGGCAGCTCTCACTAGGTGAGATCAGCACCCCAGCGGTCTTGTTTCCAGGGGAAGGCCCACCACCAGCCTTGCCACTGCCTGGCTGACTCACGGTTTGGTAGGCCTTCCCGGGTAGAGGGCAGGCGGGTATCTCGAGGACTCTAAGGTCTCAACAAGATTCTGCCAAGCTGGAAAACAAGGAACATAGGCAACTGGAACAGAATCAGACCATTCGGCCCCTCAATCCTGCTCTGCTATTCAACTAGATCATGGCTGATCTTCTGACTCAATGCCATCGTCCCGCACTATCCCCAGAATTCTTAATATCTTTAATATATAGAAATCAATTTATCTTTCTTTGAACACACTCAATGATTGAGATTCCACAGTGTCTTGGATAGAGAACTCCAAAGATTCATCACCCCCTGAGTGAAGGAATCCCTCCCCATCTCAGTACTAAATGGCCTGATCCTTATTCTGAGGCTGTACCCCCTGGTTCTACACCCCTCCCTCTCCCCTCCCCAGCAGGAGAAACATCCTCCCTACATCGACGCTGCCGAACCCTGTAAGAATGTTGAATGCTTGAGTGCAATCGCCTCTCATTCTGCTAAACTCTGGGGAATACAGACCCGGTCTCCTCAATCCCCAAATAAGACAATCCCACCACCCCAGCAATCAGTTTGATGAACGGATGCACGCCTGACATCTTCTTGCGCGGTTTCACGCAGGTTTGGGTCGGGCCCGTTCAAGCTCTGTGAAATTCAGACCCAGGTTAGGTCTCACCGAGGTGCTATACAAATGCAGCAGGACATCTTCACCCTGTACTCTCACCCTCTTGTAACAAGGGCAACACACCGTGTGCCTCCCGAACTGCTTCCTGTGCCTCATCCTCGCTCTCAGTGGTTTTTGCTGAAAGATACCCAGGTCCCGCTGGACATCAACACTTTTCAACCTCTCACCATTGAAGGAACACCCTGCCTTTCTATACTTCCTGTCAAAGTGGATAACTTACTCCCTCTGCTGGGATGAATGGCAGGCTAGGGAGGGAGGGGGAGAATTCAGTGGGAGCTATAAAAATCCTTCCACGCCGGTGTGATATTAAAGTGGGATCTTCCGACGGTGCTGTCCATGGCGAACCAGGGCTCCCGACGGAGGCTAGGGGATGAAGGCCCGACAGGAATCTTGCCCCCATTCCCGGTTCTCCGCAACGCCAGTGGTGAAACGTGTCAATTCAGATCACGTCTGGGACAACCTGGTGTGCGGAAGTCGGGATTTACCTGAACAATGCTTGGGGGCCGCCTCCGGAATTCAGGATGTAAACCGCCGGCAGCCCCTGGGCCCCGGAACATTCTCTTCAGTGGATCTTCCAGCTTCAGTGTCACCGAGGAGGGTTCCGGTCTCAGAGCTTTCCTGGAGGTCCACCTTCTTTCTTTACCAGTCGGTTAGTGACGTTGGCCCCCTTTTCAATATGGCACCTGGGGGTGGCGGCGGGACGTGAGCCATTGGGCCCACCCCATCAGGGAAGATGGCAGACCCCCCCCCCCGCCCAACCCCACCTGGGATAATTAAGTGATGATATGGTGTGGTTTCCCGTCGGCCTGCCATGGGACTTAGTCCCAGGTGGGAGAATGCGCTCACTTAGCCACTCTCAATCCCCTTGAAGCATTCTTCTCAAGACAAACACTCCCACCTAGACCTGTGTCATCTGCAAACTTGGAAATATCCCATTTGGTTCCCACATCCAATGATACAGATTGTGAATGACTGGGGGCCCAGCACTGACCCTTGCCGTACTCCACTCGTCTCCAGCCTGCCAGCTTGGGAATGACCCATTTGTTCCTACTCTCTTTTCCCTGACCATTAACCCACCTTCAATCCATGTCAGCATACTCTCTCCAATCTCACATGCTCTAATTTTATTTACTACCTCCTGTATCGAAAACCTTCTGGAAATCCAAGTACACCACATCCACCGGTTCCCCCTTATCTATTCTGCTAGTTATCCTCAAATCCTCTAACAGGATTGTCAAGCATGGTTCCCCTTTCATAAATCCATGTTGACTCTGCCCAAGGGAGGCCATGGTTACAATATCACTGTAACTGGACGGGTAACGCTCTGGCGATCCAGGTTCAAACCCCACCACTGCAGATGGTGGAATTTGAATTCAGGTAAGTCTAGAATTAAAAGCCTAATGATGACCATGAAACCATTGTTGATTGTCGTAAAAACCCACCTGGTTCACTAATGTCCTTTAGGGAAGGAAATCTGCCGTCCTTACCCGGTCTGGCCTACATGTGACTCCAGACCCACAGCAATGTGGTTGACTCTTAACTGGCCCCTCAAGGGGCAATTAGGGATGGGCAATAAATGCTGGCCCAGCCGGCGACACTCATATCCCCTGAACAAATAAAAGAAAACACTATTATTTTCTCAATGTCCAGTTAACACATTCTTTATTATAGATTCTAACATATTCCCCACTACTGACGTCAGCATCCGGCCCCCAGGGGGCGCCCGCCAGGAGTATCGATGGCCACGGGATGCAGCGGCCAGCAGGCTGCCTCCACCTCTGATATACATCCTGAGGACACACCGAGACGCAGCGGTCGAGCATGGCAGGATAAGCAGGTCGAGGATCACTGAGAGGGCACTGGGAGGGGGAGGGGTTTAGGGTTAAGAGGGTGAGGGTGCGTTGGGTTGGGGGGAGGGGTGGGGGGGAGGTTGGGCGAGTGGGGCGGCAGCACCGGGGGGTTGGGGGGAGGGGTGGGGGGGAGGTTGGGAGAGTGGGGCGGCAGCACCGGGGGTTGGGGGGAGGGGTGGGGGGGAGGTTGGGAGAGTGGGGCGGCAGCACCGGGGGTTGGGGGGAGGGGTGGAGGGGAGGTTGGGAGAGTGGGGCGGCAGCACCGGGGGGTTGGGGGGAGGGGTGGGGGGGAGGTTGGGAGAGTGGGGCGGCAGCACCGGGGGGTTGGGGGGAGGGGTGGGGGGGAGGTTGGGAGAGTGGGGCGGCAGCACCGGGGGGTTGGGGGGAGGGGTGGGGGTGAGGTTGGGCGAGTGGGGCGGCAGCACCGGGGGGTTGGGGCAGTCGGGGACACAGGCTGACCTCGATCAATGTGACGGGCCTAGCACCAATCCCGTTCCCCGGCTCCCCGGAATGGGAGGTCCTGGATGTCTCATTCCCCCCCCCCCCTGCTTCCCAGCCCCCCCATGCCCCAGTCCCCATTGCTCCCTCATCCCCCCTCCTTCCCCCTCCCACATCCCCTGCCACCCGACACGCCCTGTCAACGCACCCACAGCGATAGCATGGGCACCTGCTCACCGGACCCCACACCCTGTACCCCAGCCACCCACACGTTACGTTGCTGCACCAGGCACTGGGCCTCTCTCCGATGTACACTCCCACCCCCTGGTGGCCGAATTGTCCCCGGTGCTGGGGCCCAGTCCCTGGGTGCTCAGAGGTTGGCTGCTGTGTCTGTGGTGTTGCTTCTGGCAGTGTCCAGGCCTCACGGCCTGACTGGAATGCTGGGCAAAGACTCCCACATTATACATGTCCCGCCCACCCACGGGAATCCACTTGGGATGTGTGAAGTCCTCACTTAGCCATGATTGTTCATTCCCTATTAGTAATACCGTCAGCTGCGTGGGCCCGAGGCCTCCGCGGTCAGTGAGAGTTGTGGACAGTCGGTGGGGCAGGCGGGCTGGGTTTCCCCAGCAACGGGCACACATGATCCAGGGGGGCCTCAGACACCTATTCCCCCCTCCGGCCGAGGTCATGGGCGGACACACCCCTCTGCTCCGCAACCCTGCCCCCCCATGGTGCCCCAACCCACCCGAGGCTGCCCCCCCCCAGGGGTTCTCCCACCCCCCCTCCAAGCACCGGGGCAGCAGCCCCAGTGCCCCCGGGCCCATTGCCCTGGAGTGAACATGGCTGCCCCCAGGTGCATGCCCTCTAGGCAGGATGGCACCCTTGCACTTCTGGTGCCACCTGGGCAGTCTGGAAGTGTCAGCCTGGCACCCTCGCAGCGACCTTGCCAGCCTGGCAGTGCCACTTGGACTGAGCGGCACTCACCCGCACCTCCAGGGCAAAGGGGATTGATCCCTCACCTCGGGTACCTGGGAGAACTCCCCAGAGAGAGAGCCAGGGTGTCACCCTGCCCTGTCCCTGACCACCCAATGGTCTGGGAGATGCTCCAGGTGGCATGAGGCCTGCTTTGTGTGGATCCGCACTGATCGGCGCCCGAGCGACCTCTCACTGGAGAGCCGGTTAGATCACGGGAGGCCGTTAAATTGGGCTTCCGTCTCGCTAATGAGATGGAGATTGCCCTTAATTGGCTTCAATTAGCTTCACGGGCCGGTTGGATCGCAAATCGCTGGACGCCCGGTGCAAATCCCGATTGCGGGGTTCTAACCGGATCTGACGGATCCACACCAGGCGCATTGCTGCCGTTAAATCGTCCCCCTGATGTTGCTGAATTCTGCTCTGGATCGTGCCCAATTGTTGGGAGCTGAGGTTCGGGTTAAATATGACACTGGGGGCAGGATTTCCCAGAAGCCGCGGGACTGGAAATCTTTGCCTGATGTCAGCGGACCTTTGGCTGGTCCGCCAAACATTCCCCAGCGATTGTTGCTGGGGCAGGTACGGAAAATCCCGTCCCAAGATTGCAAACAATCAGGTTCAGCTCAGACTGCTGACAAGGAGAAAGACGGAGGGGGCGGATTTTCCAAACATTCCCGCCAGTGGGGATCTTCCCGTTCTGCCGACGGCGAGTCCCCACCGCGGGGTTCCCCACCGCGGGGTTCCCCACCGCGGGGTTCCCCACGGCGCGTGGCGAGCAGCACCTTGGTGCTGCCAGCCTGGCACCCTGGCAGTGCCATCGGGTGCCGGCCTGACACTGTCAGGGTGCCCAGGTGGCACTGCCAGGGTGTCAGGTTGGCATTTTCCCCACACTGACATCAGACCCGGGGATGCCCCGCTTGTGTGAGGTGGGGTGCGGCGGGGGGGGGGGGGTTCTCGATGACCCCCTTATCGGTGAGTTGCAGAGTTGGGGTAGCTACAAGCACCGGGAACGACCCGGCTAATGCCACCCGGAACGGGCTCTATTTTTATTTTGGTAGATGGCGACCCACACCATCGTGTAGCTTTGTTCCTCTTCTTTGATAAAGTTTCTAACTGCATGAGAAACATCCAGGGAATTCACTCAACTTCCTCCAGGTGCTCCGGTTTCCTCCCACAGTCCAAAGATGTGCAGGTCAGGTGGGGTTACTGGGTTACGGGGATAGATTGGAGACCTGGGCTTAAGTGGGGTGCTCTTTCCTAGGGCCGGTGCTGACCTGATGGGCCGAATGGCCTTCTTCTGCACTGTAAATTCTATGAACTCTCGTTCCCAGAGAGCAGTGGAGACTGGGTCACTGGAGATCGAGTTAGACAGACGTCTGAGCCACACGTCAGAGCAGTCACCAGATTGAACAGCAGAGCAGGCTCGAAGGGCCGAATGGCCTGTTCTAACTCCTATGCTGCTACGTTTCAGCAATGTGGCAGGGGTGGAAACCTGATTAGATGGATATAATTATGCTCACAAAATGCTATGAGATAAATAATCAGATAACTTGTTCAGGGTTATGTTGCTTGAGGGATGCATATTAACCAGGATACCAGCGGGAATACTGCCGAGGTAATTTACTAGGGCCCGAAGGGGCCAACCGGTTCCTGCTGTTTAATGCCTCATCTGGACGTTGGCATCACGCTCGGTGCCGTCCTCGCTCAGACTCGGAGCTCGCACCCTGCCACACAGCCTGAACCCACGACCTTGAATGAAATGAAAATCGCTTATTTTCACAAGTAGGCTTCAAATGAAGTTACTGTGAAAAGCCCCTAGTCGCCACATTCCGGCGCCTGTTCGGGGAGGCTGTTACGGGGATTGAACCGTGCTGCTGGCCTGCCTTGGTCTGCTTTCAAAGCCAGCGATTTAGCCCTGTGCTAAACAGGTGAGACACCCCAAAGGTGAGAAGGTCATGGCTTCAATAATGCCCCGCTTGCTCTCTGCTGGGTTAAGCTGCTCTTGCGATTTCAGATGGGGACGGGGTTGGGTCCAGCTGGTATGGTTGAATGGTCAAGTTTCTTGACTGACACAGTGCATGGCATCCAGTGTGTATGGGTCAGTGACTTAAAGAGAGAGGTGAAGAATTACCGTCAGTGACGTATATGTTTGCCTGGACGGTATTGGATGGAATATTGGGAGCCAGCCCTTTAATCGTGATACAGTGTCATGAGATAGATTTCGCAGTAACGCAGGGAATCATGGTTGAGAACACTCAAAGGACTTTGTTAATCAATACACAATGACATTTTGAAAATGAAGATAAAATAAAGACAGGGTTCTCTCTTAAAAGTTAATGCCCCAGTTCCTTCAGCTGCTTGCAAGGATTTTCCACGTAAGGCTTCCCGAAGTCTTGGGCAGAATGTTCAGCTGAGTCAAGATTAAATCTGCCGACACCCTGCAAATAGGTTCAATAGTCACCCCAGGCGCCCCTGCCCTGTGCTGGGAGCGGCACCTCTGTTGAGTTTCGGAACAAGGAGGGAGGGAAATCTTTGACTGCGGGATTATTCTCACCCCTCTCCTCCTCAGCTGTTTGAGGAGTGGAAGTGAAATGAAAATCGCTTATTGTCACAAGTAGGCTTCAAATGAAGTTACTGTGAAAAGCCGCTAGTCGCCACATTCCGGCGCCTGTTCGGGGAGGCTGTTACGGGAAGTGGGAGGCCCAGCTCCCCCCCCCTTCAATTTTGGAGGGAAACTGGATTGTAAGAGCTCACTTGACAACCTTCCCCTCCCCCCCCCCCCACCCCCCGCCCCCTCCCATCCCCTTTGCCTGCAGGGGAGGGTGGCGGGGGAGGGGGGGAGGGGTGCTCAGCAATCCTGCACAAGGCCTGTGGCAGGCTGCAGCGGACGCAGAGCACTGCAAGGCCGTGTTGTGTGGAGCTGTCGAATCTGTGTATTGCAGCAACCCCGGCATCGACAACAGCTGAACGGCAAAGGATTTGGACCAAGATTTTGACAATCTCGACTGAAAATCGTCCCGATCTGAAGGCCGCACTCCAGTTACACGAAGACAATGGATAAGAAAAGCTCTTCACAGGAAACCATTCGCCGATTCGATTCTTTGCGAAGGTTAATAGGGCAGGCAAAAGGTGATCGGCTGGTAGAAGATCAAATATTAAAAGTGTTGGAAAAGCAAAACAGAAATGCCGACATTGGGCCAACCCATGTCTCCCTCCTTCACTCTGATTGGGGGTTTTTACGCCCTCCAACATGGGGCGACGCCATGGAGACGGAACGGAGAGGAGTGAGGAACGTTTTGAACATGATTTGTCCCAGCAAAGCGGGGTGAGATGTGGGGGGGGGGGGGGGGGGCATCACTGGAAATAGCGCGTTGAGAATTTGGTCAAGGTGTGGTCCGCCCATCGTTTGCAGCCTATCGCTGGACGGATGCCCGACGTGTGACGTGCCAGGAAATGTCCTGCCTCTGGCGCAGCACATCCCGGGCCACATCTGGAGCAAGGGTACCGTTCCAGGCACAGCGAAGACATACTGCCCTGGGAGGGAGCGTAGGCCCGATCCACCAGGAAATTCCCGCAGCACCAAGGATTTACATAATGAAGAGAAATTCCAAAAAGTAGGCTTGTCTTGACTGGAGTCGAGAAAGTTGTGGGCAGATTTGATGGAGGTTTTTAGGCTTGTGAAAGGAATCGATAGGGCAAATGGAAGGACAAGGCCGGTATTCCGGCCTCCCAACCAGAATTCCCAGTGAAACCACCCCACGTCACTGGGACTCCCCCGGGTGGCAGCTGCACCGTCGCTGGGAACAGAGGAATCCCGCCAACAGCGGATGGCCAGGGATTCCCGGCCACAGGTTTCCTATTGGTGGAGGAATCCGAGGGCAAGGAGGCATGACCTTAAAATCAGAATCAGACCAATCAGGAGAGGTGTTAGGAAAGACTTGGTCACATCGGGAATATGGAAACTCTCTCCCATAAAAGGCTGCACCTAAATTAATCATTTTAATTCTGAAACAAAATGTTGCAGACACAGGTATGAAGGGATATAGAGCCAGAGGGGGTAGATGGAGTGAAGATACAGAACAGGCATGAGGTGATTGAAGAGGTTCAAAGGTTGATTGGTTTCTTCCTGTTCCTCTATTGCAACATGCACGGAGCGAATCAGGGAAAGCAACTCGTCAGGCTCACTACTGTCCACGTTAATGCAGCTTCTGTTTGTTTGAAGGCTGGTCTCTTTATAATAATAGTCTTTATTATTCTCACAAGTAGGCTCATATTAACACTGCAGTGAAGTTACTGTGAAAAGCCCCTGGTCGCCACACTCCGGCGCCTGTTCGCGTACACAGAGGGAGAATTCAGAATGTCCAATTCACCTAACAGCACGTCTTTCGGGACTTGTGGGGGGAAACCGGAGCACCCGGAGGAAATCCACGCAGACACGGGGAGAACGTGCAGACTCCGCACAGACAGGGACCCAAGCCGGGAATCGAACCCGGGAACCTGGAGCTGTGAAGCAACAGTGCTAACCCCGCCCCTTCCTCCTTGTTCCATGCGTCCAGCTGGAGCGCATGAGGAATGTCTGACTTTCCTCGCTGATGTGTTCATGGGGAAAATCCAACACAAATGGTGGAGTTTGATGGTGTTGTTGAAGTGGAGGCTGTACAATGTGGCAAGCCAATCACAATTCAATTGACATCGGCTGGATCAGAAATTCCCGTCAGTTTCAAATTCCACCTGTGACCTCAGGCAGGATCCAGGAACGAGGAATGTTCAGATTCCCAATTGCACACTCGACTGGAACTTAAATTCCAAAACATTCTAAAGTCCACCGTTAACGGGCAACTGACCTTGCACATCACTCGGACAGTGCAGAGGGAGCTTTACTCTGTATCTAACCCCGTGCTGTACCTGTCCTGGGAGTGTTTGATGGGGACAGTGTAGAGGGAGCTTTACTCTGTATCTAACCCCGTGCTGTACCTGTCCTGGTAGTGTTTGATGGGGACAGTGTAGAGGGAGCTTTACTCTGTATCTAACCCCATGCTGTACCTGTCCTGGGAGTGTTTGATGGGGACAGTGTAGAGGGAGCTTTACTCTGTATCTAACCCCGTGCTGTACCTGTCCTGGGAGTGTTTGACGGGGACAGTGTAGAGGGAGTTTTACACTGTATCTAACCCCGTGCTGTACCTCTCCAGGGAGTGTTTGATGGGGACAGTGTAGAGGAAGC
The DNA here is from genome assembly GCF_047496885.1 of Scyliorhinus torazame. Lineage (NCBI taxonomy): Eukaryota > Metazoa > Chordata > Chondrichthyes > Carcharhiniformes > Scyliorhinidae > Scyliorhinus > Scyliorhinus torazame. Next base: position 221,593,915 of record NC_092719.1, read on the forward strand.
TTTACTCTGTATCTCACCCCGTGCTGTACCTGTCCTGGGAGTGTTTGATGGGGACAGTGTAGAGGGAGCTTTACTCTGTATCTAACCCCGTGCTGTACCTCTCCAGGGAGTGTTTGATGGGGACAGTGTAGAGGGAGCTTTACTCTGTATCTAACCCCATGCTGTACCTGTTCTGGGAGTGTTTGATGGGGACAGTGTAGAGGGAGCTTTACTCTGTATCTAACCCTGAGCTGTACCTGTCCTGTGAGTGTTTGATGGGGACAGTGTAGAGGGAGCTTTACTCTGTATCTAACCCTGTGCTGTACCTGTCCTGGGAGTGTTTGATGGGGACAGTGTAGAGGGAGCTTTACTCTGTATCTAACCCTGTGCTGTACCTGTCCTGGGAGTATTTGATGGGGACAGTGTAGGGGGAGCTTTACTCTGTATCTAACCCCATGCTGTACCTGTCCTGGGAGTGTTTGATGGGGACAATGTAGAGGGAGCTTTACTCTGTATCTAACTCCGTGCTGTACCTGTCCTGGGAGTGTTTGATTGGGACAATGTAGAGGGAGCTTTACTCTGTATCTAACCCCATGCTGTACCTGTCCTGGGAGTGTTTGATGGGGACAATGTAGAGGGAGCTTTACTCTGTATCTAACTCCGTGCTGTACCTGTCCTGGGAGTGTTTGACGGGGACAGTGTAGAGGGAGCTTTACTCTCTATCTAACCTAGTGCTGTAACTGTCCGGGGAGTGTTTGGTGGGTACAGTGTAGAGGGAGCTTTACTCTGTATCTAACCCCGAGCTGTACCTGTCCTGTGAGTGTTTGATAGGGACAGTGCAGAGGGAGCTTTACTCTGTATCTAACCCCGAGCTGTACCTGTCCTGTGAGTGTTTGATGGGGACAGTGTAGAGGGAGCTTTACTCTGTATCTAACCCCGTGCTGTACCTGTCCTGGGAGTGTTTGATGGGTACAGTGCAGAGGGAGCTTTACTCTGTATATAACTCCGTGCTGTACCTGTCCTGGGAGTGTTTGATTGGGACAGTGTAGAGGGAGCTTTACTCTGTATCTAACCCCGTGCTGTACCTGTCCTGGGAGTGTTTGATGGGGACAGTGTAGAGGGAGCTTTACTCTGTATCTAACCCCGTGCTGTACCTGTCCTGGGAGTGTTTGGTGGGTACAGTGTAGAGGGAGCTTTACTCTGTATCTAACTCCGTGCTGTACCTGTCCTGGGAGTGTTTGATTGGGACAGTGTAGAGGGAGCTTTACTCTGTATCTAACCCCGTGCTGTACCTGTCCTGGGAGTGTTTGATGGGGACAGTGCAGAGGGAGCTTTACTCTGTATCTAACCCTGTGCTGTAACTGTCCTGGGAGTGTTTGATGGGGACAGTGTAGAGGGAGCTTTACTCTGTATCTAACCCCGTGCTGTACCTGTCCTGGGAGTGTTTGGTGGGTACAGTGTAGAGGGAGCTTTACTCTGTATCTAACTCCGTGCTGTACCTGTCCTGGGAGTGTTTGATTGGAACAGTGTAGAGGGAGCTTTACTCTGTATCTAACTCCGTGCTGTACCTGTTCTGGGAGTGTTTGATGGGGACAGTGTAGAGGGAGCTTTACTCTGTATCTAACCCCGTGCTGTACCTGTCCTGGGAGTGTTTAATGGGGACAGTGTAGAGGGAGCTTTACTCTGTATCTAACCCCGTGCTGTACCTGTCCTGGGAGTGTTTGATGGGGACAGTGTAGAGGGAGCTTTACTCTGTATCTAACCCCTTGCTGTACCTGTCCTGGGAGTGTTTGATGGGGACAGTGTAGAGGGAGCTTTACTCTGTATCTAACCCCGTGCTGTACCTGTCCTGGGAGTGTTTGATGAGGACAGTGTCGAGGGAGCTTTACTCTGTATCTAACCCCGTGCTGTACCTGTCCTGGGAGTGTTTGATGGGGACAGTGTAGAGGGAGCTTTACTCTGTATCTAACCCTGTGCTGTACCTGTCCTGGGAGTATTTGATGGGGACAGTGTAGGGGGAGCTTTACTCTGTATCTAACCCCATGCTGTACCTGTCCTGGGAGTGTTTGATGGGGACAATGTAGAGGGAGCTTTACTCTGTATCTAACTCCGTGCTGTACCTGTCCTGGGAGTGTTTGATTGGGACAATGTAGAGGGAGCTTTACTCTGTATCTAACCCCATGCTGTACCTGTCCTGGGAGTGTTTGATGGGGACAATGTAGAGGGAGCTTTACTCTGTATCTAACTCCGTGCTGTACCTGTCCTGGGAGTGTTTGACGGGGACAGTGTAGAGGGAGCTTTACTCTCTATCTAACCTAGTGCTGTACCTGTCCGGGGAGTGTTTGATGGGTACAGTGTAGAGGGAGCATTACTCTGTATCTAACCCCGAGCTGTACCTGTCCTGTGAGTGTTTGATAGGGACAGTGCAGAGGGAGCTTTACTCTGTATCTAACCCCGAGCTGTACCTGTCCTGTGAGTGTTTGATGGGGACAGTGTAGAGGGAGCTTTACTCTGTATCTAACCCCGTGCTGTACCTGTCCTGGGAGTGTTTGATGGGTACAGTGCAGAGGGAGCTTTACTCTGTATCTAACTCCGTGCTGTACCTGTCCTGGGAGTGTTTGATTGGGACAGTGTAGAGGGAGCTTTACTCTGTATCTAACCCCGTGCTGTACCTGTCCTGGGAGTGTTTGATGGGGACAGTGTAGAGGGAGCTTTACTCTGTATCTAACCCCGTGCTGTACCTGTCCTGGGAGTGTTTGATGGGGACAGTGTAGAGGAAGCTTTACTCTGTATCTCACCCCGTGCTGTACCTGTCCTGGGAGTGTTTGATGGGGACAGTGTAGAGGGAGCTTTACTCTGTATCTAACCCCGTGCTGTACCTCCCAAGGGAGTGTTTGATGGGGACAGTGTAGAGGGAGCTTTACTCTGTATCTAACCCCATGCTGTACCTGTTCTGGGAGTGTTTGATGGGGACAGTGTAGAGGGAGCTTTACTCTGTATCTAACCCTGAGCTGTACCTGTCCTGTGAGTGTTTGATGGGGACAGTGTAGAGGGAGCTTTACTCTGTATCTAACCCTGTGCTGTACCTGTCCTGGGAGTGTTTGATGGGGACAGTGTAGAGGGAGCTTTACTCTGTATCTAACCCTGTGCTGTACCTGTCCTGGGAGTATTTGATGGGGACAGTGTAGGGGGAGCTTTACTCTGTATCTAACCCCATGCTGTACCTGTCCTGGGAGTGTTTGTTGGGGACAATGTAGAGGGAGCTTTACTCTGTATCTAACTCCGTGCTGTACCTGTCCTGGGAGTGTTTGATTGGGACAATGTAGAGGGAGCTTTACTCTGTATCTAACCCCATGCTGTACCTGTCCTGGGAGTGTTTGATGGGGACAATGTAGAGGGAGCTTTACTCTGTATCTAACTCCGTGCTGTACCTGTCCTGGGAGTGTTTGACGGGGACAGTGTAGAGGGAGCTTTACTCTCTATCTAACCTAGTGCTGTACCTGTCCGGGGAGTGTTTGGTGGGTACAGTGTGGAGGGAGCTTTACTCTGTATCTAACCCCGAGCTGTACCTGTCCTGTGAGTGTTTGATAGGGACAGTGCAGAGGGAGCTTTACTCTGTATCTAACCCCGAGCTGTACCTGTCCTGTGAGTGTTTGATGGGGACAGTGTAGAGGGAGCTTTACTCTGTATCTAACCCCGTGCTGTACCTGTCCTGGGAGTGTTTGATGGGTACAGTGCAGAGGGAGCTTTACTCTGTATCTAACTCCGTGCTGTACCTGTCCTGGGAGTGTTTGATTGGGACAGTGTAGAGGGAGCTTTACTCTGTATCTAACCCCGTGCTGTACCTGTCCTGGGAGTGTTTGATGGGGACAGTGTAGAGGGAGCTTTACTCTGTATCCAACCCCGTGCTGTACCTGTCCTGGGAGTGTTTGATGGGTACAGTGTAGAGGGAGCTTTACTCTGTATCTAACCCCGTGCTGTACCTGTCCTGGGAGTGTTTGGTGGGTACAGTGTAGAGGGAGCTTTACTCTGTATCTAACTCCGTGCTGTACCTGTCCTGGGAGTGTTTGATTGGGACAGTGTAGAGGGAGCTTTACTCTGTATCTAACCCCGTGCTGTACCTGTCCTGGGAGTGTTTGATGGGGACAGTGCAGAGGAAGCTTTACTCTGTATCTAACCCTGTGCTGTAACTGTCCTGGGAGTGTTTGATGGGGACAGTGTAGAGGGAGCTTTACTCTGTATCTAACCCCGTGCTGTACCTGTCCTGGGAGTGTTTGGTGGGTACAGTGTAGAGGGAGCTTTACTCTGTATCTAACTCCGTGCTGTACCTGTCCTGGGAGTGTTTGATTGGGACAGTGTAGAGGGAGCTTTACTCTGTATCTAACTCCGTGCTGTACCTGTTCTGGGAGTGTTTGATGGGGACAGTGTAGAGGGAGCTTTACTCTGTATCTAACCCCGTGCTGTACCTGTCCTGGGAGTGTTTAATGGGGACAGTGTAGAGGGAGCTTTACTCTGTATCTAACCCCGTGCTGTACCTGTCCTGGGAGTGTTTGATGGGGACAGTGTAGAGGGAGCTTTACTCTGTATCTAACCCCTTGCTGTACCTGTCCTGGGAGTGTTTGATGGGGACAGGGTAGAGGGAGCTTTACTCTGTATCTAACCCCGTGCTGTACCTGTCCTGGGAGTGTTTGATGAGGACAGTGTCGAGGGAGCTTTACTCTGTATCTAACCCCGTGCTGTACCTGTCCTGGGAGTGTTTGATGGGGACAGTGTAGAGGGAGCTTTACTCTGTATCTAACCCTGTGCTGTACCTGTCCTGGGAGTATTTGATGGGGACAGTGTAGGGGGAACTTTACTCTGTATCTAACCCCATGCTGTACCTGTCCTGGGAGTGTTTGATGGGGACAATGTAGAGGGAGCTTTACTCTGTATCTAACTCCGTGCTGTACCTGTCCTGGGAGTGTTTGATTGGGACAATGTAGAGGGAGCTTTACTCTGTATCTAACCCCATGCTGTACCTGTCCTGGGAGTGTTTGATGGGGACAATGTAGAGGGAGCTTTACTCTGTATCTAACTCCGTGCTGTACCTGTCCTGGGAGTGTTTGACGGGGACAGTGTAGAGGGAGCTTTAGTCTCTATCTAACCTAGTGCTGTACCTGTCCGGGGAGTGTTTGGTGGGTACAGTGTAGAGGGAGCTTTACTCTGTATCTAACCCCGAGCTGTACCTGTCCTGTGAGTGTTTGATAGGGACAGTGCAGAGGGAGCTTTACTCTGTATCTAACCCCGAGCTGTACCTGTCCTGTGAGTGTTTGATGGGGACAGTGTAGAGGGAGCTTTACTCTGTATCTAACCCCGTGCTGTACCTGTCCTGGGAGTGTTTGATGGGTACAGTGCAGAGGGAGCTTTACTCTGTATCTAACTCCGTGCTGTACCTGTCCTGGGAGTGTTTGATTGGGACAGTGTAGAGGGAGCTTTACTCTGTATCTAACCCCGTGCTGTACCTGTCCTGGGAGTGTTTGATGGGGACAGTGTAGAGGGAGCTTTACTCTGTATCTAACCCCGTGCTGTACCTGTCCTGGGAGTGTTTGATGGGTACAGTGTAGAGGGAGCTTTACTCTGTATCTAACCCCGTGCTGTACCTGTCCTGGGAGTGTTTGGTGGGTACAGTGTAGAGGGAGCTTTACTCTGTATCTAACTCCGTGCTGTACCTGTCCTGGGAGTGTTTGATTGGGACAGTGTAGAGGGAGCTTTACTCTGTATCTAACCCCGTGCTGTACCTGTCCTGGGAGTGTTTGATGGGGACAGTGCAGAGGGAGCTTTACTCTGTATCTAACCCTGTGCTGTAACTGTCCTGGGAGTGTTTGATGGGGACAGTGTAGAGGGAGCTTTACTCTGTATCTAACCCCGTGCTGTACCTGCCCTGGGAGTGTTTGGTGGGTACAGTGTAGAGGGAGCTTTACTCTGTATCTAACTCCGTGCTGTACCTGTCCTGGGAGTGTTTGATTGGGACAGTGTAGAGGGAGCTTTACTCTGTATCTAACCCCGAGCTGTACCTGTCCTGTGAGTGTTTGATAGGGACAGTGCAGAGGGAGCTTTACTCTGTATCTAACCCCGAGCTGTACCTGTCCTGTGAGTGTTTGATGGGGACAGTGTAGAGGGAGCTTTACTCTGTATCTAACCCCGTGCTGTACCTGTCCTGGGAGTGTTTGATGGGTACAGTGCAGAGGGAGCTTTACTCTGTATCTAACTCCGTGCTGTACCTGTCCTGGGAGTGTTTGATTGGGACAGTGTAGAGGGAGCTTTACTCTGTATCTAACCCCGTGCTGTACCTGTCCTGGGAGTGTTTGATGGGGACAGTGTAGAGGGAGCTTTACTCTGTATCTAACCCCGTGCTGTACCTGTCCTGGGAGTGTTTGATGGGTACAGTGTAGAGGGAGCTTTACTCTGTATCTAACCCCGTGCTGTACCTGTCCTGGGAGTGTTTGGTGGGTACAGTGTAGAGGGAGCTTTACTCTGTATCTAACTCCGTGCTGTACCTGTCCTGGGAGTGTTTGATTGGGACAGTGTAGAGGGAGCTTTACTCTGTATCTAACCCCGTGCTGTACCTGTCCTGGGAGTGTTTGATGGGGACAGTGCAGAGGGAGCTTTACTCTGTATCTAACCCTGTGCTGTAACTGTCCTGGGAGTGTTTGATGGGGACAGTGTAGAGGGAGCTTTACTCTGTATCTAACCCCGTGCTGTACCTGCCCTGGGAGTGTTTGGTGGGTACAGTGTAGAGGGAGCTTTACTCTGTATCTAACTCCGTGCTGTACCTGTCCTGGGAGTGTTTGATTGGGACAGTGTAGAGGGAGCTTTACTCTGTATCTAACTCCGTGCTGTACCTGTTCTGGGAGTGTTTGATGGGGACAGTGTAGAGGGAGCTTTACTCTGTATCTAACCCCGTGCTGTACCTGTCCTGGGAGTGTTTGATGGGGACAGTGTAGAGGGAGCTTTACTCTGTATCTAACCCCGTGCTGTACCTGTCCTGGGAGTGTTTGATGGGGACAGTGTAGAGGGAGCTTTACTCTGTATCTAACCCCGTGCTGTACCTGTCCAGGGAGTGTTTGATGGGGACAGTGTAGAGGGAGCTTTACTCTGTATCTAACCCCGTGCTGTACCTGTCCTGGGAGTGTTTAATTCTTGACAGGCCCCAACGCGGCAGAGCAACTTTGAGGGCTGGGGGTTTGAATTAGGTGATTGGGGTAGTGTTAAAGGCAGGGACGCAGCAGGTAGAGACTTCAGATCATCAACAATAGGAGCAGGAGTCGGCCATTCTGCCCATCGAGCCTGTTCCGCCAGTCAATGAAATCAGTCCTGATCTGATTGTGACCTTCGCTCCACTCTCCTGCCTGTCTCCAGATAACATGTGACTGTTTAGCAAAGCAGAACTCTCTCTTGTTGAGACTTGTACTTAGTCAGTGAGGCAGCCTGCAGTGCTCAATGGGGAAGAGGATTGTAAACAATAATGACCCCTGGGCTGAGGGCATTCTTCCTCAATGGCAGGTCCCTTATTCTGAAACTGCGCAAGGCTATGAAGAACGATATAGGAAGGACATAGAAGTTGTGTCTGGAGGGAGTGCGAATGGGGGAATTGTCAACGACTGTCGCCTGAAAGCGAAAACAATCGAGAAACAAGAGCAAAAGTGAAAGCTGCAAAGGAAAAGGAAGCAAGCTGGAGGGAGCGATTACAGTCCGGAAATGCTGAACTCGCTGCTGAATCTGCAAACGGTAAAGGTTCCCAATCAGAAGGTGAGCTGTTGTTCCTCAAGCCTGTGTTCCCTGCGGGAGGCCGGGGACAGGAGGGTCAGCGTGAGAGTGAGGTGGACAATTAAAATGACAGCCCACGCAAACGCGAGGTCCTGCTTACACACTCAACAGAGGCATTTCGCGTTTTTATTTCGCACTTCCAGCAATGTGTTGCTTTTATACTGAAGAGTGGTTTTATTTCTGAATTGCTTTTGTTTAAAGGGAGGTGGGGCCAGCAGGAAACAGCAATGGCAAACTCCAAATGTGTTTATGTGACAGGTCAGCAATGCTCATTTGCACGTGGGCCCACACCCAGTCAGCTATTGCGATTGTTACAGGGATTGCCAGCGGGGCTTTGTGGGCAGCATTGACCAGCCTGAGCCAGCAAGCTGTGGATTCAGCTCCCGCTGCAGAAAGATCAGTGCGAGTTCTCGCCTGGCTGCCCTGGTGCCAGGTCTGAGGGGAGAGCGAGTGGCCAGGTCGTTGTCTGCCCAGGCCTGTTGTAAACCGCGCTGATGCGGGGGGGTCACATCATCAGGACGAGGAAGCAATGTCCTTACATGGCGGGGGGGGGGGGGGGGGGGGCTGGTAATGACGTTTAAATGTATTCCAATGGGGATTCTGACCTTCATGCTGGGAACCCCATTATGTCACAGGGGCTATCGCAATAGGGAATCGCGCTGGTGTCAATGCCATCTTGGCTCCCCCATCGGATTCCCTGCCCCTTCTGGCTTTCCCGCTCACCAGAAACTGAGGTGGAAATCCCCCCTGAGGACTAAGGGCGACGGTTGCTGAGACTAAGTGTTGACGCCAAAGTAAGCCGAACCTGGACCGTTTCAGCGATTGTGGAAGGGCTCGCACCGGTGCCATGGCAACACAATCGATTCCAATGAAAAACGGTGCGCGATTCGCCGGGTCCGTGATTGACACTCGGGAGGCTGACAAGCTGCAGCCGCAGAGACACACGGCACCCCCCACACACACTGCACTCCCCACACACACGGCACTCCCCACACACACGGCACTCCCCACACACACGGCACTCCCCACACACACTGCACTCCCCACACACACTGCACTCCCCACACACACTGCACTCCCCACACACACTGCACTCCCCACACACACTGCACTCCCCACACACACTGCACTCCTCTCACACACTGCACTCCCCACACACACTGCACTCCCCACACACACTGCACTCCCCACACACACTGCACTCCCCACACACACTGCACTCCTCTCACACACTGCACTCCCCACACACACTGCACCCCCCACACACACTGCACTCCCCACACACACTGCACTCCCCACACACACTGCACTCCCCACACACACGGCACTCCCCACACACACGGCACTCCCCACACACACTCACCCAGACACTCCCCACACACACCCACCCAGACACTCCCCACACACACACCATCCCAGACACTCACCACACACACTGCACTCCCCACACACACTGCACTCCCCACACACACTGCACTCCCCACACACACTGCACTCCCCACACACACTGCACTCCTCTCACACACTGCACTCCCCACACACACTGCACCCCCCACACACACTGCACTCCCCACACACACTGCACTCCCCACACACACTGCACTCCCCACACACACGGCACTCCCCACACACACGGCACTCCCCACACACACTCACCCAGACACTCCCCACACACACCCACCCAGACACTCCCCACACACACTCACCCAGACACTCCCCACACACACTCACCCAGACACTCCCCACACACACACCATCCCAGACACTCACCACACACACTGCACTCCCCACACACACTGCACTCCCCACACACACTGCACTCCCCACACACACTGCACTCCCCGCACACACTGCACTCCCCGCACACACTGCACTCCCCGCGCACACTGCACTCCCCACACACACTGCAGTCCCCGCACACACTGCACTCCCCACACACACTGCACTCCCCACACACACTGCACTCCCCACACACACTGCACTCCCCGCGCACACTGCATTCCCCGCACACACTGCACTCCCCGCACACACTGCTCTCCCCGCACACACTGCTCTCCCCACGCACACTGCACTCCCCCCACACACTGCTCTCCCCGCACACACTGCACTCCCCGCACACACTGCACTCCTCACACACACTGCACTCCCCACACACACTGCACTCCCTGCACACACTGCACTCCCCACACACACTGCACTCCCCGCACACACTGCACTCCCCCCACACACTGCACTCCCCACGCTACCTGCACTCCCCGCACACACTGCACTCCCCACACACACTGCACTCCCCGCACACACTGCACTCCTCGCACACACTGCACTCCCAGCACACACTGCACTCCCCACACACACTGCACTCCCCGCACACACTGCACTCCCCACACACACTGCACTCCCCGCACACACTGCACTCCCCGCACACACTGCACTCCCCGCACACACTGCACTCCCCGCACACACTGCACTCCCCGCACACACTGCACTCCCAGCACACACTGCACTCCCCACACACACTGCACTCCCCGCACACACTGCACACCCCGCACACACTGCACTCCCCGCACACACTGCACTCCCCGCACACACTGCACTCCCCGCACACACTGCACTCCCCACACACACTGCACTCCCTGCACACACTGCACTCCCCGCACACACTGCACTCCCCACACACACTGCACTCCCCACACACACTGCACTCCCCTCACACACTGCACTCCCCGCACACACTGCACTCCCCGCACACACTGCACTCCCCGCACACACTGCACTCCCCGCACACACTGCACTCCCCGCACACACTGCACTCCCAGCACACACTGCACTCCCCGCACACACTGCACTCCCCGCACACACTGCACACCCCGCACACACTGCACTCCCCGCACACACTGCACTCCCCGCACACACTGCACTCCCCGCACACACTGCACTCCCCACACACACTGCACTCCCTGCACACACTGCACTCCCTGCACACACTGCACTCCCCGCACACACTGCACTCCACGCACACACTGCACTCCCTGCACACACTGCACTCCCCACACACACTGCACTCCCCACACACACTGCACTCCCCACACACACTGCACTCCCCACACACTGCACTACCCGCACACACTGCACTCCCCGCACACACGGCACCCCCCACACACACTGCACTCCCCCCACACACTGCACTTCCCGCACACACTGCACTCCCCACACACACTGCACTCCCCACACACACTGCACTCCCCACACACACTGCACTCCCCACACACACTGCACTCCCTGCACACACTGCACTCCCCGCACACACTGCACTCCACGCACACACTGCACTCCCTGCACACACTGCACTCCCCACACACACTGCACCCCTCACACACACTGCACTCCCCACACACACTGCACTCCCCACACACACTGCACTCCCCACACACTGCACTACCCGCACACACTGCACTCCCCACACACACTGCACTCCCCGCACACACTGCACTCCCCGCACACACTGCACTCCCCGCACACACTGCACTCCCCGCACACACTGCACTCCCCGCACACACTGCACTCCCCGCACACACTGCACTCCCCGCACACACTGCACTCCCCGCACACACTGCACTCCCCGCACACACTGCACTCCCCACACACACTGCACTCCCCACACACACTGCACTCCCCCCACACACTGCACTCCCCGCACACACTGCACTCCCCGCACACACTGCGCTCCCCACACACACTGCACTCCCCGCACACACTGCACTCCCCGCACACACTGCACTCCCCACACACACTGCACTCCCCGCACACACCATCTCAGACACTCCCCACACACACTGCACTCCCCACACACACTGCACTCCCCACACACACTGCACTCCCCACACACACTGCACTCCCCGCACACACTGCGCTCCCCACACACACTGCACTCCCCGCACACACTGCACTCCCCACACACACTGCACTCCCCGCACACACTGCACTCCCCACACACACTGCACTCCCCTCGCACACTGCACTCCCCGCACACACTGCACTCCCCACACACACTGCACTCCCCACACACACTGCACTCCCCACACACACTGCACTCCCCACACACACTGCACTCCCCACACACACTGAACTCCCCACACACACTGCACTCACCGCACACACTGCACTCCCCATACACACTGCATTCCCCCACACACACTGCACTCCCCACACACACTGCACTCCCCGCACACACTGCACTCCCCACACACACTGCACTCCCCTCACACACTGCACTCCTCTCACACACTGCACTCCCCGCACACTGCACTCCCCACACACACTGCACTCCCCACACACACTGCACTCCCCACACACACTGCACTCCCCGCACACACTGCACTCCCCATACACACTGCCCTCCCCGCACACTGCACTCCCCACACACACTGCACTCCCCGCACACACCGCACTCCTCGCACACACCGCACTCCCCGCACACACTGCACTCCCCACACACACTGCACTCCCCGCACACACTGCACCCCCCGCACACACTGCACTCCCCACACACACTGCACTCCCCACACACTGCCCTCCCCGCACACACTGCACTCCCCACACACACTGCACTCCCCATACACACTGCCCTCCCCGCACACTGCACTCCCCACACACACTGCACTCCCCACACACACTGCACTCCCCTCACACACTGCACTCCCCACACACACGGCACTCCCCACACACACTTCACTCCCCACACACACTGCACTCCCCACACACACTGCACACCCCACACACACTGCACTCCCCGCACACACTGCACTCCCCACACACACTGCACTCCCCTCACACACTGCACTCCCCACACACACTGCACTCCCCGCACACACTGCACTCCCCTCACACACTGCACTCCCCACACACACGGCACTCCCCACACACACTGCACTCCCCACACACACTGCACTCCCCACACACACTGCACTCCCCACACACACTGCACTCCCCGCACACACTGCACTCCCCGCACACACTGCACTCCCCGCACACACTGCACTCCCCGCACACACTGCACTCCCCGCACACACTGCACTCCCCATACACACTGCCCTCCCCGCACACTGCACTCCCCACACACACTGCACTCCCCTCACACACTGCACTCCCCTCACACACTGCACTCACCACGCTACCTGCACTCCCCACACACACTGCACTCCCCGCACACACTGCACTCCCACACACACTGCACTCCCCACACACACTGCACTCCCCGCACACACTGCACTCCCACACACACTGCACTCCCCACACACACTGCACTCACCACGCTACCTGCACTCCCCACACACACTGCACTCCCCGCACACACTGCACTCGCCACACACACTGCACTCCCTTCACACACTGCACTCCCCACACACACTGCACTCCCCACACACACTGCACTCCCCACACACACTGCACTCCCCGCACACACTGCACTCGCCACACACACTGCACTCCCCTCGCACACTGCACTCCCCGCACACACTGCACTCCCCGCACACACTGCACTCCCCACACACACTGCACTCCCCGCACACACTGCACTCCCCTCACACACTGCACTCCCCCCACACACTGCACTCCCCACGCTACCTGCACTCCCCGCACACACTGCACTCCCCGCACACACGGCACTCCCCGCACACACTGCACTCCCCACACACACTGCACTCCCCACACACACTGCACTCCCCGCACACACTTACACACTGCACTCCCCGCACACACTGCACTCCCCGCACACACTGCACTCCCCGCACACACTGCACTCCCCACACACACTGCACTGTCCACAGACACTGCACTCCCCACACACACTGCACTCCCCACACACACTGCACTCCCCGCACACACTGCACTCCCCACACACACTGCACTCCCCGCACACACTGCACTGTCCACACACACTGCCCTCCCCGCACACTGCACTCCCCACACACACTGCACTCCCCACACACACTGCACTCCCCTCACTTACTGCACTCCCCACACACACTGCACTCCACGCGCACACTGCACTCCCCGCACACACTGCACTCCCCACACACACTGCACTCCCCTCACACACTGCACTCCCCACACACACTGCACTCCCCACACACACTGCACTCCCCGCACACACTGCACTCCCCGCACACACTGCACTCCCCACACACACTGCACTCCCCTCACACACTGCACTCCCCACACACACTGCACTCCCCGCACACACTGCACTCCCCACACACACTGCACTCCCCTCGCACACTGCACTCCTCTCACACACTGCACTCCCCGCACACACTGCACTCCCCACACACACTGCACTCCCCACACACACTGCACACCCCGCACACACTGCACTCCCCGCACACACTGCACTCCCCGCACACACTGCACTCCCCACACACACTGCACTCCCCTCGCACACTGCACTCCCCACACACACTGCACTCCCCACACACACTGCACTCCCCACACACACTGCACTCCCCACACACACTGCACTCCCCACACACACTGCACTCCCCACACACACTGCACTCCCCACACACATTGCACTCCCCAAACACACTGCACTCCCCACACACATTGCACTCCCCGCACACACTGCACTCCCCACACACACTGCACTCCCCGCACACACTGCACTCCCCGCACACGCTGCACTCCCCACACACACTGCACTCCCCTCACACTCTGCACTCCTCGCACACACTGCACTCCCCACACACACTGCACTCCCCCCACACATTGCACTCCCCACACACACTGCACTCCCCACACACACTGCACTCCCCGCACACACTGCACTCCCCTCACACTCTGCACTCCTCGCAAACACTGCACTCCCCGCACACACTGCACTCCCCGCACACACTGCACTCCCCACACACACTGCACTCCCCCCACACATTGCACTCCCCACACACACTGCACTCCCCTCACACTCTGCACTCCTCGCACACACTGCACTCCCCACACACACTGCACTCCCCTCGCACACTGCACTCCCCACACACACTGCACTCCCCACACACACTGCACTCCCCGCACACACTGCACTCCACGCACACACTGCACTCCCTGCACACACTGCACTCCCTGCACACACTGCACTCCCCACACACATTGCACTCCACGCACACACTGCACTCCCTGCACACACTGCACTCCCTGCACACACTGCACTCCCCACACACACTGCACTCCCCACACACACTGCACTCCCCTCGCACACTGCACTCCCCACACACTGCACTCCCCACACACACTGCACTCCCCACACACACTGCACTCCCCGCGCACACTGCACTCCCCACACACACTGCACTCCCCGCACACACTGCACTCCCCACACACACTGCACTCCCCACACACACTGCACTCCCCACACACACTGCACTCCCCACACACACTGCACTCCCCATACACACTGCACTCCCCCCACACACTGCACTCCCCACACACACTGCACTCCCCGCACACACTGCACTCCCCGCACACACTGCGCTCCCCACACACACTGCACTCCCCGCACACACTGCACTCCCCGCACACACTGCACTCCCCACACACACTGCACTCCCCGCACACACCATCTCAGACACTCCCCACACACACTGCACTCCCCACACACACTGCACTCCCCACACACACTGCACTCCCCACACACAATCCACTCCCCGCACACACTGCGCTCCCCACACACACTGCACTCCCCGCACACACTGCACTCCCCACACACACTGCACTCCCCACACACACTGCACTCCCCGCACACACTGCACTCCCCGCACACACTGCACTCCCCACACACACTGCACTCCCCTCGCACACTGCACTCCCCGCACACACTGCACTCCCCACACACACTGCACTCCCCACACACACTGCACTCCCCACACACTGCACTCCCCACACACACTGCACTCCTCTCACACACTGCACTCCCCGCACACTGCACTCCCCACACACACTGCACTCCCCACACACACTGCACTCCCCACACACACTGCACTCCCCGCACACACTGCACTCCCCATACACACTGCCCTCCCCGCACACTGCACTCCCCACACACACTGCACTCCCCACACACACTGCACTCCCCTCACACACTGCACTCCCCACACACACTGCACTCCCCATACACACTGCCCTCCCCGCACACTGCACTCCCCACACACACTGCACTCCCCACACACACTGCACTCCCCTCACACACTGCACTCCCCTCACACACTGCACTCCCCATACACACTGCACTCCCCACACACACTGCACTCCCCTCACACACTGCACTCCCCTCACACACTGCACTCCCCATACACACTGCACCCCCCACACACACTGCATTCCCCACACACACTGCACTCCCGACACACACTGCACTCCCCACACAGACTGCACTCCTCACACACACTGCACTCCCCACGCTACCTGCACTCCCCGCATACACTGCACTCCCCGCACACACTGCGCTCCCCGCACACACTGCACTCCCCCCACACACTGCACTCCCCACACACACTGCACTCCCCCCACACACTGCACTCCCCGCACACACTGCACTCCCCGCACACACTGCGCTCCCCACACACACTGCACTCCCCGCACACACTGCACTCCCCGCACACACTGCACTCCCCACACACACTGCACTCCCCGCACACACCATCTCAGACACTCCCCACACACACTGCACTCCCCACACACACTGCACTCCCCACACACACTGCACTCCCCACACACACTGCACTCCCCGCACACACTCCGCTCCCCACACACACTGCACTCCCCGCACACACTGCACTCCCCACACACACTGCACTCCCCACACACACTGCACTCCCCGCACACACTGCACTCCCCGCACACACTGCACTCCCCACACACACTGCACTCCCCTCGCACACTGCACTCCCCGCACACACTGCACTCCCCACACACACTGCACTCCCCACACACACTGCACTCCCCACACACTGCACTCCCCACACACACTGCACTCCTCTCACACACTGCACTCCCCGCACACTGCACTCCCCACACACACTGCACTCCCCACACACACTGCACTCCCCACACACACTGCACTCCCCGCACACACTGCACTCCCCATACACACTGCCCTCCCCGCACACTGCACTCCCCACACACACTGCACTCCCCACGCACACTGCACTCCCCTCACACACTGCACTCCCCACACACACTGCACTCCCCATACACACTGCCCTCCCCGCACACTGCACTCCCCACACACACTGCACTCCCCACACACACTGCACTCCCCTCACACACTGCACTCCCCTCACACACTGCACTCCCCATACACACTGCACTCCCCACACACACTGCACTCCCCTCACACACTGCACTCCCCTCACACACTGCACTCCCCATACACACTGCACCCCCCACACACACTGCATTCCCCACACACACTGCACTCCCGACACACACTGCACTCCCCACACAGACTGCACTCCTCACACACACTGCACTCCCCACGCTACCTGCACTCCCCGCATACACTGCACTCCCCGCACACACTGCGCTCCCCGCACACACTGCACTCCCCGCACACACTGCACTCCCCGCACACACTGCACTCCCCGCACACACTGCACTCCCCACACACACTGCACTCCCCGCGCACACTGCACTCCCCACACACACTGCACTCCCCACGCTACCTGCACTCCCCACACACACTGCACTCCCCGCACACACTGCACTCCCCGCACACACTGCACTCCCCGCACAGACTGCACTCCCCGCACACACTGCACTCCCCGCACACACTGCACTCCCCGCACACACTGCACTCCCAGCACACACTGCACTCCCCGCACACACTGCACTCCCCGCACACACTGCACACCCCGCACACACTGCACTCCCCGCACACACTGCACTCCCCGCACACATTGCACTCCCCGCACACACTGCACTCCCCACACACACTGCACTCCCTGCACACACTGCACTCCCCGCACACACTGCACTCCACGCACACACTGCACTCCCTGCACACACTGCACTCCCCACACACACTGCACTCCTCACACACACTGCACTCCCCACACACACTGCACTCCCCACACACACTGCACTCCCCACACACTGCACTACCCGCACACACTGCACTCCCCGCACACACGGCACCCCCCACACACACTGCACTCCCCCCACACACTGCACTTCCCGCACACACTGCACTCCCCACACACACTGCACTCCCCACACACACTGCACTCCCCACACACACTGCACTCCCCACACACACTGCACTCCCTGCACACACTGCACTCCCCGCACACACTGCACTCCACGCACACACTGCACTCCCTGCACACACTGCACTCCCCACACACACTGCACCCCTCACACACACTGCACTCCCCACACACACTGCACTCCCCACACACACTGCACTCCCCACACACTGCACTACCCGCACACACTGCACTCCCCGCACACACGGCACCCCCCACACACACTGCACTCCCCCCACACACTGCACTTCCCGCACACACTGCACTCCCCACACACACTGCACTCCCCACACACACTGCACTCCTCACACACACTGCACTCCCCGCGCACACTGCACTCCCCGCACACACTGCACTCCCCGCACACACTGCACTCCCCACACACACTGCACTCCCCGCACACACTGCACTCCCCGCACACACTGCACTCCCCGCACACACTGCACTCCCCGCACACACTGCACTCCCCGCACACACGGCACTCCCCACACACACTGCACTCCCCACACACACTGCACTCCCCGCACACACTGCACTCCCCGCACACACTGCACTCCCCGCACACACTGCACTCCCCGCACACACTGCACTCCACGCACACACTGCACTCCCTGCACACACTGCACTCCCTGCACACACTGCACTCCCCACACACACTGCACTCCCCACACACACTGCACTCCCCACACACACTGCACTCCCCACACACACTGCACTCCCCACGCTACCTGCACTCCCCGCACACACTGCACTCCCCACACACACTGCACTCCCCACACACACTGCACTCCCCGCACACACTGCACTCCCCGCACACACTGCACTCCCCGCACACACTGCACTCCCCACACACACTGCACTCCCCGCACACACTGCACTCCCCACACACACTGCACTCCCCGCACACACTGCACTCCCCGCACACACTGCACTCCCCGCACACACTGCACTCCCCACACACACTGCACTCCCCACACACACTGCACTCCCCCCACACACTGCACTCCCCGCACACACTGCACTCCCCGCACACACTGCGCTCCCCACACACACTGCACTCCCCGCACACACTGCACTCCCCGCACACACTGCACTCCCCACACACACTGCACTCCCCGCACACACCATCTCAGACACTCCCCACACACACTGCACTCCCCACACACACTGCACTCCCCACACACACTGCACTCCCCACACACACTGCACTCCCCGCACACACTGCGCTCCCCACACACACTGCACTCCCCGCACACACTGCACTCCCCACACACACTGCACTCCCCGCACACACTGCACTCCCCACACACACTGCACTCCCCTCGCACACTGCACTCCCCGCACACACTGCACTCCCCGCACACACTGCACTCCCCACACACACTGCACTCCCCACACACACTGCACTCCCCACACACACTGCACTCCCCACACACACTGAACTCCCCACACACACTGCACTCACCGCACACAATGCACTCACCATACACAATGCATTCCCCCACACACACTGCACTCCCCACACACACTGCACTCCCCGCACACACTGCACTCCCCACACACACTGCACTCCCCTCACACACTGCACTCCTCTCACACACTGCACTCCCCGCACACTGCACTCCCCACACACACTGCACTCCCCACACACACTGCACTCCCCACACACACTGCACTCCCCGCACACACTGCACTCCCCATACACACTGCCCTCCCCGCACACTGCACTCCCCACACACACTGCACTCCCCGCACACACCGCACTCCTCGCACACACCGCACTCCCCGCACACACTGCACTCCCCACACACACTGCACTCCCCGCACACACTGCACTCCCCGCACACACTGCACTCCCCACACACACTGCACTCCCCGCACACACTGCACCCCCCGCACACACTGCACTCCCCACACACACTGCACTCCCCACACACTGCCCTCCCCGCACACACTGCACTCCCCACACACACTGCACTCCCCATACACACTGCCCTCCCCGCACACTGCACTCCCCACACACACTGCACTCCCCACACACACTGCACTCCCCTCACACACTGCACTCCCCACACACACGGCACTCCCCACACACACTGCACTCCCCACACACACTGCACTCCCCACACACACTGCACACCCCACACACACTGCACTCCCCGCACACACTGCACTCCCCACACACACTACACTCCCCTCACACACTGCACTCCCCACACACACTGCACTCCCCGCACACACTGCACTCCCCTCACACACTGCACTCCCCACACACACGGCACTCCCCACACACACTGCACTCCCCACACACACTGCACTCCCCACACACACTGCACTCCCCACAAACACTGCACTCCCCACACACACTGCACTCCCCGCACACACTGCACTCCCCGCACACACTGCACTCCCCGCACACACTGCACTCCCCGCACACACTGCACTCCCCATACACACTGCCCTCCCCGCACACTGCACTCCCCACACACACTGCACTCCCCTCACACACTGCACTCCCCTCACACACTGCACTCACCACGCTACCTGCACTCCCCACACACACTGCACTCCCCGCACACACTGCACTCCCACACACACTGCACTCCCCACACACACTGCACTCCCCGCACACACTGCACTCCCACACACACTGCACTCCCCACACACACTGCACTCACCACGCTACCTGCACTCCCCACACACACTGCACTCCCCGCACACACTGCACTCGCCACACACACTGCACTCCCCTCACACACTGCACTCCCCACACACACTGCACTCCCCACACACACTGCACTCCCCACACACACTGCACTCCCCGCACACACTGCACTCGCCACACACACTGCACTCCCCTCGCACACTGCACTCCCCGCACACACTGCACTCCCCGCACACACTGCACTCCCCACACACACTGCACTCCCCGCACACACTGCACTCCCCTCACACACTGCACTCCCCCCACACACTGCACTCCCCACGCTACCTGCACTCCCCGCACACACTGCACTCCCCGCACACACGGCACTCCCCGCACACACTGCACTCCCCACACACACTGCACTCCCCACACACACTGCACTCCCCGCACACACTTACACACTGCACTCCCCGCACACACTGCACTCCCCGCACACACTGCACTCCCCGCACACACTGCACTCCCCACACACACTGCACTGTCCACACACACTGCACTCCCCACACACACTGCACTCCCCACACACACTGCACTCCCCGCACACACTGCACTCCCCACACACACTGCACTCCTCGCACACACTGCACTGTCCACACACACTGCCCTCCCCGCACACTGCACTCCCCACACACACTGCACTCCCCACACACACTGCACTCCCCTCACTTACTGCACTCCCCACACACACTGCACTCCACGCGCACACTGCACTCCCCGCACACACTGCACTCCCCACACACACTGCACTCCCCTCACACACTGCACTCCCCACACACACTGCACTCCCCACACACACTGCACTCCCCGCACACACTGCACTCCCCGCACACACTGCACTCCCCACACACACTGCACTCCCCTCACACACTGCACTCCCCACACACACTGCACTCCCCGCACACACTGCACTCCCCACACACACTGCACTCCCCTCGCACACTGCACTCCTCTCACACACTGCACTCCCCGCACACACTGCACTCCCCACACACACTGCACTCCCCACACACACTGCACACCCCGCACACACTGCACTCCCCGCACACACTGCACTCCCCGCACACACTGCACTCCCCACACACACTGCACTCCCCTCGCACACTGCACTCCCCACACACACTGCACTCCCCACACACACTGCACTCCCCACACACATTGCACTCCCCACACACACTGCACTCCCCTCGCACACTGCACTCCCCACACACACTGCACTCCCCACACACATTGCACTCCCCACACACACTGCACTCCCCTCACACTCTGCACTCCTCGCAAACACTGCACTCCCCGCACACACTGCACTCCCCGCACACACTGCACTCCCCGCACACACTGCACTCCCCTCACACTCTGCACTCCTCGCAAACACTGCACTCCCCGCACACACTGCACTCCCCGCACACACTGCACTCCCCGCACACACTGCACTCCCCACACACACTGCACTCCCCCCACACATTGCCCTCCCCACACACACTGCACTCCCCTCACACTCTGCACTCCCCACACACACTGCACTCCTCGCACACACTGCACTCCCCACACACACTGCACTCCCCTCGCACACTGCACTCCCCACACACACTGCACTCCCCACACACACTGCACTCCCCGCACACACTGCACTCCACGCACACACTGCACTCCCTGCACACACTGCACTCCCTGCACACACTGCACTCCCCACACACATTGCACTCCACGCACACACTGCACTCCCTGTACACACTGCACTCCCTGCACACACTGCACTCCCCACACACACTGCACTCCCCACACACACTGCACTCCCCTCGCACACTGCACTCCCCACACACTGCACTCCCCACACACACTGCACTCCCCACACACACTGCACTCCCCGCGCACACTACACTCCCCACACACACTGCACTCCCCGCACACACTGCACTCCCCACACACACTGCACTCCCCACACACACTGCACTCCCCACACACACTGCACTCCCCACACACACTGCACTCCCCCCACACACTGCACTCCCCACACACACTGCACTCCCCCCACACACTGCACTCCCCGCACACACTGCACTCCCCGCACACACTGCGCTCCCCACACACACTGCACTCCCCGCACACACTGCACTCCCCGCACACACTGCACTCCCCACACACACTGCACTCCCCGCACACACCATCTCAGACACTCCCCACACACACTGCACTCCCCACACACACTGCACTCCCCACACACACTGCACTCCCCACACACAATCCACTCCCCGCACACACTGCGCTCCCCACACACACTGCACTCCCCGCACACACTGCACTCCCCACACACACTGCACTCCCCACACACACTGCACTCCCCGCACACACTGCACTCCCCGCACACACTGCACTCCCCACACACACTGCACTCCCCTCGCACACTGCACTCCCCGCACACACTGCACTCCCCACACACACTGCACTCCCCACACACACTGCACTCCCCACACACTGCACTCCCCACACACACTGCACTCCTCTCACACACTGCACTCCCCGCACACTGCACTCCCCACACACACTGCACTCCCCACACACACTGCACTCCCCATACACACTGCACTCCCCGCACACACTGCACTCCCCATACACACTGCCCTCCCCGCACACTGCACTCCCCACACACACTGCACTCCCCACACACACTGCACTCCCCTCACACACTGCACTCCCCACACACACTGCACTCCCCATACACACTGCCCTCCCCGCACACTGCACTCCCCACACACACTGCACTCCCCACACACACTGCACTCCCCTCACACACTGCACTCCCCTCACACACTGCACTCCCCATACACACTGCACTCCCCACACACACTGCACTCCCCTCACACACTGCACTCCCCTCACACACTGCACTCCCCATACACACTGCACCCCCCACACACACTGCATTCCCCACACACACTGCACTCCCGACACACACTGCACTCCCCACACAGACTGCACTCCTCACACACACTGCACTCCCCACGCTACCTGCACTCCCCGCATACACTGCACTCCCCGCACACACTGCGCTCCCCGCACACACTGCACTCCCCCCACACACTGCACTCCCCACACACACTGCACTCCCCCCACACACTGCACTCCCCGCACACACTGCACTCCCCGCACACACTGCGCTCCCCACACACACTGCACTCCCCGCACACACTGCACTCCCCGCACACACTGCACTCCCCACACACACTGCACTCCCCGCACACACCATCTCAGACACTCCCCACACACACTGCACTCCCCACACACACTGCACTCCCCACACACACTGCACTCCCCACACACACTGCACTCCCCGCACACACTGCGCTCCCCACACACACTGCACTCCCCGCACACACTGCACTCCCCACACACACTGCACTCCCCACACACACTGCACTCCCCGCACACACTGCACTCCCCGCACACACTGCACTCCCCACACACACTGCACTCCCCTCGCACCCTGCACTCCCCGCACACACTGCACTCCCCACACACACTGCACTCCCCACACACACTGCACTCCCCACACACTGCACTCCCCACACACACTGCACTCCTCTCACACACTGCACTCCCCGCACACTGCACTCCCCACACACACTGCACTCCCCACACACACTGCACTCCCCACACACACTGCACTCCCCGCACACACTGCACTCCCCATACACACTGCCCTCCCCGCACACTGCACTCCCCACACACACTGCACTCCCCACACACACTGCACTCCCCTCACACACTGCACTCCCCACACACACTGCACTCCCCATACACACTGCCCTCCCCGCACACTGCACTCCCCACACACACTGCACTCCCCACACACACTGCACTCCCCTCACACACTGCACTCCCCTCACACACTGCACTCCCCATACACACTGCACTCCCCACACACACTGCACTCCCCTCACACACTGCACTCCCCTCACACACTGCACTCCCCATACACACTGCACCCCCCACACACACTGCATTCCCCACACACACTGCACTCCCGACACACACTGCACTACCCACACAGACTGCACTCCTCACACACACTGCACTCCCCACGCTACCTGCACTCCCCGCATACACTGCACTCCCCGCACACACTGCGCTCCCCGCACACACTGCACTCCCCGCACACACTGCACTCCCCGCACACACTGCACTCCCCGCACACACTGCACTCCCCACACACACTGCACTCCCCGCGCACACTGCACTCCCCACACACACTGCACTCCCCACGCTACCTGCACTCCCCACACACACTGCACTCCCCGCACACACTGCACCCCCCACACACACTGCACTCCCCACACACACTGCACTCCCCTCACACACTGCACTCCCCACGCTACCTGCACTCCCCGCGCACACTGCACTCCCCGCACACACTGCACTCCCCGCACACACTGCACTCCCCGCACACACTGCACTCCCCACACACACTGCACTCCCCGCACACACTGCACTCCCCGCACACACTGCACTCCCCTCACACACTGCACTCCCCACACACACTGCACTCCCCTCACACATTGCACTCCCCACGCTACCTGCACTCCCCACACACACTGCACTCCCCACACACACTGCACACCCCGCACACACTGCACTCCCCGCACACACTGCACTCCCCGCACACACACTGCACTCCCCACACACACTGCACTCCCCGCACACACTGCACTCCCCGCACACACACTGCACACCCCGCACACACTGCACTCCCCGCACACACTGCACTCCCCGCACACACACTGCACTCCCCACACACACTGCGCTCCCCACACACACTGCACTCCCCGCACACACTGCACTCCCCGCACACACTGCACTCCCCACACACACTGCACTCCCCGCACACACTGCACTCCCCGCACACACTGCACTCCCCGCACACACTGCACTCCCCGCACACTGCACTCCCCACACACACTGCACTCCCCTCACACACTGCACTCCCCACACACACTGCACTCCCCACACACACTGCACTCCCCACGCTACCTGCACTCCCCGCACACACTGCACTCCCCGCGCACACCCTCTCCCCACACACACTGCACTCCCCACACACACTGCACTCCCCGCACACACTGCACTCCCCGCACACACTGCACTCCCCACACACACTGCACTCTCCGCACACACTGCACTCCCCGCACACACTGCACTCCCCCCACACACTGCACTCCCCACACACACTGCACTCCCCACACACACTGCACTCCCCACACACACTGCACTCCCCGCACACACTGCACTCCCCACACACACTGCACTCCCCACACACACTGCACTCCCCACACACACTGCACTCCCCACACACACTGCACTCCCCGCACACTGCACTCCCCACACACACTGCACTCCCCTCACACACTGCACTCCCCACACACACTGCACTCCCCACGCTACCTGCACTCCCCGCACACACGGCACTCCCCTCGCACACTGCACTCCCCACACACACTGCACTCCCCGCACACACTGCACTCCCCACACACACGGCACTCCCCGCACACACTGCACTCCCCACACACACTGCACTCCCCGCACACACTGCACTCCCCACACACACTGCACTCCCCGCACACACTGCACTCCCCTCACACACTGCACTCCCCACACACACTGCACTCCCCGCACACACTGCACTCCCCGCACACACTGCACTCCCCACACACACTGCCCTCCCCGCACACACTGCACTCCCTGCACACACTGCACTCCCCACACACACTGCACTCCCCACACACACTGCACTCCCCACACACACTGCACTCCCCACACACACTGCACTCCCCTCACACACTGCACTCCCCGCACACACTGCACTCCCCACACACACTGCACTCCCCACACACACTGCACTCCCCGCATACACTGCACTCCCCGCACACACTGCACTCCCCACACACACTGCACTCCCCACACACACTGCACTCCCCGCACACACTGCACTCCCCACACACACTGCACTCCCCCACACACACTGCACTCCCCGCATACACTGCACTCCCCACACACACTGCACTCCCCACACACACTGCACTCCCCACACACACTGCACTCCCCACACACACTGCACTCCCCGCACACACTGCACTCCCCGCACACACTGCACTCCCCGCACACACTGCACTCCCCACACACACTGCACTCCCCACACACACTGCACTCCCCGCACACACTGCACTCCCCACACACACTGCACTCCCCGCACACACTGCACTCCCCACACACACTCACCCAGACACTCCCCACACACACTGCACTCCCCGCACACACTGCACTCCCCGCACACACTGCACTCCCCGCACACACTGCACTCCCCGCACACACTGCACTCCCCGCACACTGCACTCCCCACACACACTGCACTCCCCTCACACACTGCACTCCCCACACACACTGCACTCCCCGCACACACTGCACTCCCCTCACACACTGCACTCCCCACGCTACCTGCACTCCCCGCACACACTGCACTCACCGCGCACACCGCTCTCCCCACACACACTGCACTCCCCACACACACTGCACTCCCCGCACACACTGCACTCCCCGCACACACTGCACTCCCCACACACACTGCACTCCCCGCACACACTGCACTCCCCGCACACACTGCACTCCCCACACACACTGCACTCCCCACACACACTGCACTCCCCGCACACACTGCACTCCCCGCACACTGCACTCCCCACACACACTGCACTCCCCTCACACACTGCACTCCCCGCACACACTGCACTCCCCGCACACTGCACTCCCCACACACACTGCACTCCCCACACACACTGCACTCCCCACGCTACCTGCACTCCCCGCACACACTGCACTCCCCACACACACTGCACTCCCCGCACACACGGCACTCCCCTCGCACACTGCACTCCCCACACACACTGCACTCCCCGCACACACTGCACTCCCCACACACACGGCACTCCCCGCACACACTGCACTCCCCACACACACTGCACTCCCCTCACACACTGCACTCCCCACACACACTGCACTCCCCACGCACACTGCACTCCCCACGCTACCTGCACTCCCCACACACACTGCACTCCCCGCACACACTGCACTCCCCGCACACACTGCGCTCCCCACACACACTGCACTCCCCGCACACACTGCACTCCCCACACACACTGCACTCCCCACACACACTGCACTCCCCACACACACTGCACTCCCCTCACACACTGCACTCCCCACGCTACCTGCACTCCCCACACACACTGCACTCCCCACACACACTGCACACCCCGCACACACTGCACTCCCCGCACACACTGCACTCCCCGCACACACACTGCACTCCCTACACACACTGCACTCCCCGCACACACTGCACTCCCCGCACACACACTGCACACCCCGCACACACTGCACTCCCCGCACACACTGCACTCCCCGCACACACACTGCACTCCCCACACACACTGCGCTCCCCACACACACTGCACTCCCCGCACACACTGCACTCCCCGCACACACTGCACTCCCCACACACACTGCACTCCCCGCACACACTGCACTCCCCGCACACACTGCACTCCCCGCACACACTGCACTCCCCGCACACTGCACTCCCCACACACACTGCACTCCCCTCACACACTGCACTCCCCACACACACTGCACTCCCCACACACACTGCACTCCCCACGCTACCTGCACTCCCCGCACACACTGCACTCCCCGCGCACACCCTCTCCCCACACACACTGCACTCCCCACACACACTGCACTCCCCGCACACACTGCACTCCCCGCACACACTGCACTCCCCACACACACTGCACTCTCCGCACACACTGCACTCCCCGCACACACTGCACTCCCCCCACACACTGCACTCCCCACACACACTGCACTCCCCACACACACTGCACTCCCCACACACACTGCACTCCCCGCACACACTGCACTCCCCACACACACTGCACTCCCCACACACACTGCACTCCCCACACACACTGCACTCCCCGCACACACTGCACTCCCCGCACACTGCACTCCCCACACACACTGCACTCCCCTCACACACTGCACTCCCCACACACACTGCACTCCCCACGCTACCTGCACTCCCCGCACACACGGCACTCCCCTCGCACACTGCACTCCCCACACACACTGCACTCCCCGCACACACTGCACTCCCCACACACACGGCACTCCCCGCACACACTGCACTCCCCACACACACTGCACTCCCCGCACACACTGCACTCCGCACACACACTGCACTCCCCGCACACACTGCACTCCCCTCACACACTGCACTCCCCACACACACTGCACTCCCCGCACACACTGCACTCCCCGCACACACTGCACTCCCCACACACACTGCCCTCCCCGCACACACTGCACTCCCTGCACACACTGCACTCCCCACACACACTGCACTCCCCACACACACTGCACTCCCCACACACACTGCACTCCCCACACACACTGCACTCCCCTCACACACTGCACTCCCCGCACACACTGCACTCCCCACACACACTGCACTCCCCACACACACTGCACTCCCCGCATACACTGCACTCCCCGCACACACTGCACTCCCCACACACACTGCACTCCCCACACACACTGCACTCCCCGCACACACTGCACTCCCCACACACACTGCACTCCCCCACACACACTGCACTCCCCGCATACACTGCACTCCCCACACACACTGCACTCCCCACACACACTGCACTCCCCACACACACTGCACTCCCCGCACACACTGCACTCCCCGCACACACTGCACTCCCCGCACACACTGCACTCCCCACACACACTGCACTCCCCACACACACTGCACTCCCCGCACACACTGCACTCCCCACACACACTGCACTCCCCGCACACACTGCACTCCCCACACACACTCACCCAGACACTCCCCACACACACTGCACTCCCCGCACACACTGCACTCCCCGCACACACTGCACTCCCCGCACACACTGCACTCCCCGCACACACTGCACTCCCCGCACACTGCACTCCCCACACACACTGCACTCCCCTCACACACTGAACTCCCCACACACACTGCACTCCCCGCACACACTGCACTCCCCTCACACACTGCACTCCCCACGCTACCTGCACTCCCCGCACACACTGCACTCACCGCGCACACCGCTCTCCCCACACACACTGCACTCCCCACACACACTGCACTCCCCGCACACACTGCACTCCCCGCACACACTGCACTCCCCACACACACTGCACTCCCCGCACACACTGCACTCCCCGCACACACTGCACTCCCCACACACACTGCACTCCCCACACACACTGCACTCCCCGCACACACTGCACTCCCCGCACACTGCACTCCCCACACACACTGCACTCCCCTCACACACTGCACTCCCCGCACACACTGCACTCCCCGCACACTGCACTCCCCACACACACTGCACTCCCCACACACACTGCACTCCCCACGCTACCTGCACTCCCCGCACACACTGCACTCCCCACACACACTGCACTCCCCGCACACACGGCACTCCCCTCGCACACTGCACTCCCCACACACACTGCACTCCCCGCACACACTGCACTCCCCACACACACGGCACTCCCCGCACAAACTGCACTCCCCACACACACTGCACTCCCCTCACACACTGCACTCCCCACACACACTGCACTCCCCACGCACACTGCACTCCCCACGCTACCTGCACTCCCCACACACACTGCACTCCCCGCACACACTGCACTCCCCGCACACACTGCGCTCCCCACACACACTGCACTCCCCGCACACACTGCACTCCCCACACACACTGCACTCCCCACACACACTGCACTCCCCACGCTACCTGCACTCCCCACACACACTGCACTCCCCGCACACACTGCACTCCCCGCACACACTGCACTCCCCGCACACACTGCACTCCCCACACACACTGCACTCCCCACACACACTGCACTCCCCACGCTACCTGCACTCCCCGCACACACTGCACTCCCCGCACACACTGCACTCCCCACACACACTGCACTCCCCGCACACACTGCACTCCCCGCACACACTGCACTCCCCACACACACTGCACTCCCCCACACACACTGCACTCCCCACACACACTGCACTCCCCCACACACACTGCACTCCCCACACACACTGCACTCCCCACACACACTGCACTCCCCGCACACACTGCACTCCCCACACACACGGCACCCCCCACACACACTGCACTCCCCTCACACACTGCACTCCCCGCGCACACTGCACTCCCCACGCTACCTGCACTCCCCACACACACTGCACTCCCCGCACACACTGCACTCCCGCACACACTGCACTCCCCCCACACACTGCACTCCCCTCACACACTGCACTCCCCACACACACTGCACTCCCCGCACACACTGCACTCCCCGCACACACTGCACTCCCCACACACACTGCACTCCCCGCACACACTGCACTCCCCACACACACTGCACTCCCCACACACACTGCACTCCCCACACACACTGCACTCCCCACACACACTGCACTCCCCACACACACTGCACTCCCCGCACACACTGCACTCCCCACGCTACCTGCACTCCCCACACACACTGCACTCCCCACGCTACCTGCACTCCCCACACACACTGCACTCCTCGCACACACTGCACTCCCCGCACACACTGCACTCCCCGCACACACTGCACTCCCCACACACACTCACCCAGACACTCCCCACACACACTGCACACACCGCACTCCCCACACACACCGCACTCCCCACACACACTGCACTCCCCACACACTCTGCACTCCCCGCACACACTGCACTCCCCACACACACTGCACTCCCCACACTCACTGCACTCCCCGCACACACTGCACTCCCCACACACACTGCACTCCCCGCACACACTGCACTCCCCACACACACTCACCCAGACACTCCCCACACACACTGCACTCCCCGCACACACTGCACTCCCCGCACACACTGCACTCCCCGCACACACTGCACTCCCCGCACACACTGCACTCCCCGCACACACTGCACTCCCCGCACACTGCACTCCCCACACACACTGCACTCCCCTCACACACTGCACTCCCCACACACACTGCACTCCCCGCACACACTGCACTCCCCGCACACACTGCACTCCCCACGCTACCTGCACTCCCCGCACACACTGCACTCCCCGCGCACACTGCACTCCCCACACACACACTGCACTCCCCACACACACTGCACTCCCCACACACACTGCACCCCCCACACACACTGCACCCCCCACACACACTGCACTCCCCACGCTACCTGCACTCCCCACACACACTGCACTCCCCACGCTACCTGCACTCCCCACACACACTGCACTCCTCGCACACACTGCACTCCCCGCACACACTGCACTCCCCACACACACTGCACTCCCCACACACAGCACCCCCCACACACACTGCACTCCC
The DNA here is from genome assembly GCF_047496885.1 of Scyliorhinus torazame. Lineage (NCBI taxonomy): Eukaryota > Metazoa > Chordata > Chondrichthyes > Carcharhiniformes > Scyliorhinidae > Scyliorhinus > Scyliorhinus torazame. The sequence continues at coordinate 221,626,202 of NC_092719.1, forward strand.
CGCACACACCGCACTCCCCACACACACTGCACTCCCCGCACACACTGCACTCCCCACACACACTGCACTCCCCACACACACTGCACTCCCCGCACACACTGCACTCCCCACACACACTGCACTCCTCGCACACACTGCACTCCCCGCACACACTGCACTCCCCACACACACTGCACTCCCCGCACACACTGCACTCCCCGCACACACTGCACACCCCGCACACACTGCACTCCCCACACACACTGCATCACCCACACACACTGCACCCCCCACACACACTGCACTCCCCACACACACTGCACCCCCCACACACACTGCACCCCCCACACACTGCACTCCCCGCACACTGCACTCCCCGCACACACCGCACTCCCCACACACACCGCACTCCCCACACACACTGCACTCCCCACACACTCTGCACTCCCCGCACACACTGCACTCCCCACACACACTGCACTCCCCACACTCTCTGCACTCCCCGCACACACTGCACTCCCCACACACACTGCACTCCCCGCACACACTGCACTCCCCACACACACTCACCCAGACACTCCCCACACACACTGCACTCCCCGCACACACTGCACTCCCCGCACACACTGCACTCCCCGCACACACTGCACTCCCCGCACACACTGCACTCCCCGCACACACTGCACTCCCCGCACACTGCACTCCCCACACACACTGCACTCCCCTCACACACTGCACTCCCCACACACACTGCACTCCCCGCACACACTGCACTCCCCGCACACACTGCACTCCCCACGCTACCTGCACTCCCCGCACACACTGCACTCCCCGCGCACACCGCTCTCCCCACACACACTGCACTCCCCACACACACTGCACTCCCCCCACACACACTGCACACACCGCACTCCCCACACACACCGCACTCCCCACACACACTGCACTCCCCACACACACTGCACTCCCCGCACACACTGCACTCCCCGCACACACTGCACTCCCCCCACACACTGCACTCCCCGCACACACTGCACTCCCCACACACACTGCACTCCCCACACACACTGCACTCCCCACACACACTGCACTCCCCGCACACACTGCACTCCCCGCACACTGCACTCCCCACACACACTGCACTCCCCTCACACACTGCACTCCCCGCACACACTGCACTCCCCGCACACTGCACTCCCCACACACACTGCACTCCCCACACACACTGCACTCCCCACGCTACCTGCACTCCCCGCACACACTGCACTCCCCACACACACTGCACTCCCCGCGCACACGGCACTCCCCTCGCACACTGCACTCCCCACACACACTGCACTCCCCGCACACACTGCACTTCCCACACACACGGCACTCCCCGCACACACTGCACTCCCCACACACACTGCACTCCCCTCACACACTGCACTCCCCACACACACTGCACTCCCCACGCACACTGCACTCCCCACGCTACCTGCACTCCCCACACACACTGCACTCCCCGCACACACTGCACTCCCCGCACACACTGCACTCCCCACACTCACTGCACTCCCCGCACACACTGCACTCCCCACACACACTGCACTCCCCACACACACTGCACTCCCCACGCTACCTGCACTCCCCACACACACTGCACTCCCCGCACACACTGCACTCCCCACACACACTGCACTCCCCGCACACACTGCACTCCCCGCACACACTGCACTCCCCACACACACTGCACTCCCCACACACACTGCACTCCCCACGCTACCTGCACTCCCCACACACACTGCACTCCCCGCACACACTGCACTCCCCACACACACTGCACTCCCCGCACACACTGCACTCCCCACACACACTGCACTCCCCCACACACACTGCACTCCCCACACACACTGCACTCCCCCACACACACTGCACTCCCCACACACACTGCACTCCCCACACACACTGCACTCCCCGCACACACTGCACTCCCCACACACACGGCACCCCCCACACACACTGCACTCCCCTCACACACTGCACTCCCCGCGCACACTGCACTCCCCACGCTACCTGCACTCCCCACACACACTGCACTCCCCGCACACACTGCACTCCCGCACACACTGCACTCCCCCCACACACTGCACTCCCCTCACACACTGCACTCCCCACACACACTGCACTCCCCGCACACACTGCACTCCCCGCACACACTGCACTCCCCGCACACACTGCACTCCCCACACACACTGCACTCCCCGCACACACTGCACTCCCCACACACACTGCACTCCCCACACACACTGCACTCCCCACACACACTGCACTCCCCACACACACTGCACTCCCCACACACACTGCACTCCCCACACACACTGCACTCCCCACACACACTGCACTCCCCGCACACACTGCACTCCCCACGCTACCTGCACTCCCCACACACACTGCACTCCCCGCACACACTGCACTCCCCACACACACTGCACTCCCCACACACACTGCACTCCCCACACACACTGCACTCCCCGCACACACTGCACTCCTCGCACACACTGCACTCCCCGCACACACTGCACTCCCCACACACACTGCACTCCCCACACACACTGCACCCCCCACACACACTGCACCCCCCACACACACTGCACTCCCCACGCTACCTGCACTCCCCACACACACTGCACTCCCCACGCTACCTGCACTCCCCGCACACACTGCACTCCTCGCACACACTGCACTCCCCGCACACACTGCACTCCCCACACACACTGCACTCCCCACACACACTGCACCCCCCACACACACTGCACTCCCCGCAAACACCGCACTCCCCACACACACTGCACTCCCCGCACACACTGCACTCCCCACACACACTGCACTCCCCACACACACTGCACTCCCCACACACACACTGCACTCCCCACACACACTGCACTCCCCACACACACTGCACCCCCCACACACACTGCACCCCCCACACACACTGCACTCCCCACGCTACCTGCACTCCCCACACACACTGCACTCCCCACGCTACCTGCACTCCCCACACACACTGCACTCCCCGCACACACTGCACTCCCCACACACACTGCACTCCCCGCACACACTGCACTCCCCACACACACTGCACTCCCCCACACACACTGCACTCCCCACACACACTGCACTCCCCCACACACACTGCACTCCCCACACACACTGCACTCCCCACACACACTGCACTCCCCGCACACACTGCACTCCCCACACACACGGCACCCCCCACACACACTGCACTCCCCTCACACACTGCACTCCCCGCGCACACTGCACTCCCCACGCTACCTGCACTCCCCACACACACTGCACTCCCCGCACACACTGCACTCCCGCACACACTGCACTCCCCCCACACACTGCACTCCCCTCACACACTGCACTCCCCACACACACTGCACTCCCCGCACACACTGCACTCCCCGCACACACTGCACTCCCCGCACACACTGCACTCCCCACACACACTGCACTCCCCGCACACACTGCACTCCCCACACACACTGCACTCCCCACACACACTGCACTCCCCACACACACTGCACTCCCCACACACACTGCACTCCCCACACACACTGCACTCCCCGCACACACTGCACTCCCCACGCTACCTGCACTCCCCACACACACTGCACTCCCCGCACACACTGCACTCCCCACACACACTGCACTCCCCACACACACTGCACTCCCCACACACACTGCACTCCCCGCACACACTGCACTCCTCGCACACACTGCACTCCCCGCACACACTGCACTCCTCACACACACTGCACACCCCACACACACTGCACCCCCCACACACACTGCACCCCCCACACACACTGCACTCCCCACGCTACCTGCACTCCCCACACACACTGCACTCCCCACGCTACCTGCACTCCCCGCACACACTGCACTCCTCGCACACACTGCACTCCCCGCACACACTGCACTCCCCACACACACTGCACTCCCCACACACACTGCACCCCCCACACACACTGCACTCCCCGCACACACCGCACTCCCCACACACACTGCACTCCCCGCACACACTGCACTCCCCACACACACTGCACTCCCCACACACACTGCACTCCCCACACACACACTGCACTCCCCACACACACTGCACTCCCCACACACACTGCACCCCCCACACACACTGCACCCCCCACACACACTGCACTCCCCACGCTACCTGCACTCCCCACACACACTGCACTCCCCACGCTACCTGCACTCCCCACACACACTGCACTCCTCGCACACACTGCACTCCCCGCACACACTGCACTCCCCACACACACTGCACTCCCCACACACACTGCACCCCCCACACACACTGCACTCCCCGCACACACCGCACTCCCCACACACACCGCACTCCCCGCACACACTGCACTCCCCACACACACTGCACTCCCCACACACACTGCACTCACCGCACACACTGCACTCCCCACACACACTGCACTCCTCGCACACACTGCACTCCCCGCACACACTGCACTCCCCGCACACACTGCACTCCCCGCACACACTGCACTCCCCGCACACACTGCACACCCCGCACACACTGCACTCCCCACACACACTGCATCCCCCACACACACTGCACCCCCCACACACACTGCACTCCCCACACACACTGCACCCCCCACACACACTGCACCCCCCACACACTGCACTCCCCGCACACTGCACTCCCCGCACACACCGCACTCCCCACACACACCGCACTCCCCACACACACTGCACTCCCACGCTACCTGCACTCCCCGCACACACTGCACTCCCCGCACACACTGCACTCCCCGCACACACCGCACTCCCCGCACACACTGCACTCCCCGCACACACTGCACTCCCCGCACACACTGCACTCCCCCCACACACTGCACTCCCCCCACACACTGCACTCCCCGCACACACCGCACTCCCCACACACACTGCACTCCCCTCACACACTGCACTCCCCCCACACACTGCACTCCCCACACACACCGCACTCCCCACACACACTGCACTCCCCACACACACTGCACTCCCCGCATACACTGCACTCCCCCCACACACTGCACTCCCCGCACACACTGCACTCCCCGCACACACTGCACTCCCCCCACACACTGCACTCCCCGCACACACTGCACTCCCCGCACACACTGCACTCCCCCCACACACTGCACTCCCCGCACACACTGCACTCCCCGCACACACTGCACTCCCCGCACACACTGCACTCCCCACACACACTGCACTCCCCACACACACTGCACTCCCCACGCTACCTGCACTCCCCACACACACTGCACTCCCCGCACACACTGCACTCCCCGCACACAGTGCACTCCCCCCACACACTGCACTCCCCGCACACACTGCACTCCCCACACACACTGCACTCCCCACACACACTGCACTCCCCACGCTAACTGCACTCCCCACACACACTGCACTCCCCGCACACACTGCACTCCCCGCACACACTGCACTCCCAGCACACACTGCACTCCCCGCACACACTGCACTCCCCACACACACTGCACTCCCCGCACACACTGCACTCCCCGCACACACTGCACTCCCCACACACACTGCACTCCCCACACACACTGCACTCCCCACACACACTGCACTCCCCACGCTACCTGCACTCCCCACACACACTGCACTCCCCGCACACACTGCACTCCCCGCACACACTGCACTCCCCGCACACACTGCACTCCCCGCACACACTGCACTCCCCGCACACACTGCACTCCCCACACACACTGCACTCCCCACACACACTGCACTCCCCACACACACTGCACTCCCCACACACACTGCACTCCCCACACACACTGCACTCCCCACACACACTGCACTCCCCTCACACACTGCACCCCCCACACACACTGCACTCCCCGCACACACTGCACTCCGCACACACACTGCACTCCCCGCACACACTGTACTCGCCACACACACTGCACTCCCCGCACACTGCACTCCCCACACACACTGCACTCCCCACACACACTGCACTCCCCTCACACACTGCACTCCCCACACACACTGCACTCCACGCGCACACTGCACTCCCCGCACACTGCACTCCCCACACACACTGCACTCCCCACACACACTGCACTCCCCTCACACACTGCACTCCCCACACACACTGCACTCCACGCGCACACTGCACTCCCCACACACACTGCACTCCCCGCACACTGCACTCCCCACACACACTGCACTCCCCACACACACTGCACTCCCCTCACACACTGCACTCCCCACACACACTGCACTCCCCACACACACTGCACTCCCCGCACACTGCACTCCCCACACACACTGCACTCCCCACACACACTGCACTCCCCTCACACACTGCACTCCCCACACACACTGCACTCCACGCGCACACTGCACTCCCCACACACACTGCACTCCCCTCACACACTGCACTCCCCACACACACTGCACTCCACGCGCACACTGCACTCCCCACACACACTGCACTCCCCACACACACTGCACTCCCCTCACACACTGCACTCCCCACACACACTGCACTCCACGCGCACACTGCACTCCCCACACACACTGCACTCCCCACACACACTGCACTCCCCTCACACTCTGCACTCCTCGCACACACTGCACTCCCCGCACACACTGCACTCCCCACGCACACACTGCACTCCCCACACACACTGCACTGTCGACACACATTGCACTCCCCACACACACTGCACTCCCCCCACACACTGCACTCCCCGCACACACTGCACTCCCCGCACACACTGCACTCCCCGCACACACTGCACCGCACACACTGCACTCCCCCCACACACTGCACTCCCCGCACACACTGCACCGCACACACTGCACTCCCCACACACACTGCACTGTCGACACACATTGCACTCCCCACACACACTGCACTCCCCGCACACACTGCTCTCCTCGCACACACTGCACTCCCCGCACACACTGCACCGCACACACTGCACTCCCCACACACACTGCACTCCCCCACACACTGCACTCCCCGCACACACTGCACTCCCCACCCACACTGCACTCCCCGCACACACTGCACTCCCCGCACACACTGCACTCCCCGCACACACTGCACTCCCCACACACACTGCATTCCCCGCTCACACTGCACTCCCCGCACACACTGCACTCCCCGCACACACTGCACTCCCCCCACACACTGCACTCCCCGCACACACTGCACTCCCCGCACACACTGCATTCCCCACACACACTGCACTCCCCACACACACTGCACTCCCCACACACACTGCACTCCCCGCACACACTGCACTCCCCGCACACACTGCACTCCCCACACACACTGCACTCCCCGCACACACTGCACTCCCCGCACACACTGCACTCCCCACACACACTGCACTCCCCGCACACACTGCACTCCCCACACACACTCATCCCAGCCGCACACACACATTACACTCCCCACACACACTCTACCCAGACAACAAGGTGGCACTGGTTGTGCTGGAGTGCGCCCACACAGCTGATGGGTCGGCTGGGGCCAGAGGGCACCCAGAGGAGGTGCCCTGGGGGGTGCCCTCTACCACCCATGTCATAACTTCCGAGTGGGCATCCTGCGTCGTGCACAGCTGCATGGCTGCAATGTCGGCTGTGGCAATGGTGTTCCGCGTCCGTCCACTCCGACCCCGCAGCCCATCTGCTGGCCACCACCCCCCCAGCTATTCCCCCCCGGCCAGCAGCATAACTGACAGCACACTATGGTGATGCTGGACACGTTCCGTATCCCCTCTCCCTCAGCACCCACCGCGCCGGTTTCCCGATTTTTAAAATCACAAGAGAACCGCTCGGTCTGGAACTCGGCCATCGCAGGTGGTCATCGCGGAGGTCCGCTAATTATATACAAATGCTGTTCACTGTACCCGCGTTCCGCTTCGCATTGACACCGCTGTCGAGGTGCTGGAGAATCGCGATTCGGTGTCAAAACGGCCCCCGCCGCGGATCCTTCTGAGTTACATTATCGATGGACAAGGGAGTCAAAGGTTAGGGCGGGGCTGGGGTTGGGGGGGGGGGGGAGGGGGTGGTGGGTGGGGGGGTGGAGCACAGACAGGGAACTGGAGTTGGGACCACAGTTAGATCAGTTACGATCTTATTGAATAAGGAGCAGATTCGAAGGCTGAATGACCCACTCCTGTTCCTCTGTTCCTGGGCCAGTACATTATTGTGAGAGAAGCTTGTTCCTTCAATCAGTATTATCCAGCCTCGCAACAACAGGCCCCATTATATTGCCTCACTGGTGATGAACAGTCATTGAGGCCCAAATTATTGCACCTGGTCTCGATGCAGAGAGAGGAATATTTCGAGCTCCTCAGCGACCAGAATCCAGGAGGACGGGCTCGAATCGGAAACGGGATGTGACCCGGGAGGAGGTGAGGATAGTGCTAGGTGCAGGGGAGTGGCTGGGCAGGAGGCCTGCATTGGGATCACTGCCCTCTGTCCAAAATAAATCCAAAATGAAGCATCTCTCCAACACTCACCCCCAGGCACCGTCCCACACCGACCCCTCCCCCTCCCATGTGAATCGATGCCACCGGACGCTCCCCCCATACACACCCCTTGGCCCTCAAATCCGATCTGCCAGCCCATGCCCACACTCAATCGAATAGCCTCCACCGCCCTTTCAGGCAGCGAGTTCCAGACTCCCACCCCCCTCTGGGTGAAAAGGTTTCCCCTCACATCCCCTCTAAACCTCCAGCTCCTCACCTTCAATCTCTGCCCCCTGGTCATTGATCCCTCCACCAAGGGGAAAGTTTCTCCCTGTCTACTCTATCTGTGCCCCTCATAATTGTATACATCTCAATCCTGACCCCCCTCAGCCTCCTCTGCTCCAAGGAAAACAACCCCAGTCTATCCAATCTCTCTTCATAACTAACACTCTCCAGCCCGGGCAGCAACCTGGTAAATCTCCTCTGCCCCCTTTCCAGTGGCTGTCACATCCCTCCTGTAATGTGGATTCCAGAACTGCTCACAATACTCTCGCTGTGACCTAACCAGCATTTAATAACAATAATAACCTTCATTATTGTCACATTAACACTGCAATGAAGTTACTGTGAAAAGCCCCTAGTCGCCACACTCTTGCCATGATACGCCAACATGCAGCTAATGAACAAGAGACTTCCGGGTGCGGCGATGACCAGCTAAGTCGCACGTTTCAGCAGCTCCCGTTGGAACGGACTTTTGGGCTCTTGATAGGAGCGCCAAGGGCAATTTAAACGGCCAAAAACACTGCGGTAAACCAGAAGGGAATCCCCCCCCGGACACGCATGGAAAAGGGAGAGGATAGCGGCCGGATTGCGGAGGATCCTCTGGAGCAGCGGCAAGGAAGGCAAGCTCAAAGCAAGATGGCATCGGAAGGTGGCCGTTTGTTATGGGGCCCGGACCAACAAGAGTTCCTGCGGCGCTGTGTGGAAGAGCTGAAAAAGGAGTTGAAGAAGGAGCTGTTGGCCCCGATATTACAGGCGATTGAAGGGCTAAAGGAGGAACAAAAGACCCAAGAGCTGGAGCTTCGGGTCGTGAAGGCAAAGGCTGCTGAAAATGAAGACAAAATACAGGGCCTGGTGGTGAAGACAGAGATACACGAGGCACAGCACAAAAGGTGTGTGGAAAGGCTGGAAGCCCTGGAGAATAATTTGAGGAGGAAGAATTTAAGAGTTCTGGGTCTTCCCGAAGGCGCAGAAGGGGCGGACGTCGGGTCATATGTGAGCACGATGCTTCACTCGCGAATGGGATCGGAGGCCCCGACGGGCCCTTTGGAGGTGGAGGGAGCTTATCGAGTTTTGGCGCGAAGACCGAAGGCTGGAGAAATACCTCGAGCTATAGTGGTGAGGTTTCTCCGCTACAATGACAGAGACAGTCCTCAGATGGGCGAAGAAAACTCGGAGCAGTAGGTGGGAGAACGCGGTGATCCGCGTATACCAGGATTGGAGTGCGGAGGTGGCGAGAAGGAGGGCAAGTTTTAATCGGGCTAAGGCGGTGCTTCACAAAAAGAAGATCCAGTTTGGAATGTTGCAACCGGCGAGATTGTGGGTCACACATCAAGGGAAGCACCACTACTTTGAGATGGCAGAAGGGGCGTGGACATTCATTGTGGACGAGAAGCTGGAATGGTCTGGCGAGAGAAAGAACTTTTGGAACAAAGTGGTGGGGTGATTATGTGGGGCGAGGAAAAAGGGGGGGGGGATGATTTTTCAATTTGTTAATCTTGCGATCCTGTAACTTTTCTCTCTCCCCCATGTTGGGGGGGGGGGGGGGGGGGGGGGGGGAGTATGAGGAACTGTGGGCGCCGGCCATTAGGGGCGGGGCCGAGTGGAAAACGCGGGCTTTGTTCCCGCACTATGGTAATTATGGCGGGAACAGGGACGCAGGAAGGAGGGGGCCTCGCACAGTGGGGGCAGAGGACAAGGGGGGAAGCCGAGGTCAGCCAGAGTTCGCTGACTTCTGGGAGCAACATGGGGGGTGCAACTATGCTAGAGGGGGATCTAGCGGAGCGGGAGGAGGGGGGGTTAACTGGGTTGCTGCTGCTAAGGAGAAGGGGGAACTGTTATGGGATGGGGTGGTCGAGGCGGGGGGGCACCGTCGGGGGGATATACGGGTACGTGGGAACCGGGTGAGGAGCTGGGTTAAAAAAGGGGATGGCTAGTCGACAAGGAGGGGGGGTAAAGAGCCCCCCAACCCGGCTGATCACGTGGAACGTGAGAGGGCTGAACGGGCCGATTAAAAAGGCACGGGTACTCGCACACCTAAAGAAATTAAAGGCAGATGTGGTTATGTTGCAGGAGACGCATCTGAAACTGACAGACCAGGTCAGACTACGCAAAGGATGGGTGGGGCAGGTGTTTCATTCGGGTTTAGATGTGAAGAACAGGGGGGTGGCTATCTTAGTGGGGAAACGGGTACTGTTTGAGGCAAAGACCATAGTGGCGGATAGTGGGGGTAGATACGTGATGGTGAGTGGCAGATTGCAAGGGGAGGCGGTGGTTCTGGTGAACGTATACGCCCCGAACTGGGATGATGCAAATTTTATGAGGCGTATGTTGGGACGTATCCCGGACTTGGAGGCGGGAAAGTTGGTAATGAGGGGAGACTTCAATACGGTGCTTGATCAGGGCTGGACCGGTCGAGGTCCAGGACCGGGAGGAGGCCGGCAGCGGCCAGGGTGCTCAAGGACTTCATGGAGCAGATGGGAGGGGTAGACCCCTGGAGATTTAGTAGGCCTAGGAGTAAGGAGTTCTCATTTTTCTCCCATGTTCACAAAGTATACTCACGGATAGACTTTTTTGTCTTGGGAAGGGCACTGATTCCGAAGGTGACAGGGACGGAATATACGGCCATAGCTATTTCGGACCACGCTCCACATTGGGTAGACCTGGAGGTAGGAGAGGAAAAAGAACAGCACCCACTCTGGAGAATGGATATGGGCTTATTGGCGGATGAGGGGGTATGTTTAAGGGTGAGGGGGTGCATCGAAAGGTACTTGGAGCTTAATGACAATGGAGAGGTTCAGGTGGGAGTGGTCTGGGAGGCGTTGAAGGCGGTGGTTAGAGGGGAACTGATATCCATAAGGACACATAAAGGGAAGCAAGAGGGTAAAGAAAGGGAGCGATTGCTGAAAGAACTTCTGAGGGTGGACAGGCAATATGCGGAGGCACCGGAGGAGGGACTGTACAGGGAAAGACAAAGGCTACATGTGGAATTTGACCTGCTGACCACGAGTAAGGCAGAGGCACAGTGGAGGAGGGCACAGGGTGTACAGTATGAGTATGGAGAGAAGGCGAGTCGGCTACTGGCCCACCAATTGAGGAAGAGGGGAGCAGCGAGGGAGATAGGTGGGGTGAGAGATGAGGAGGGAGAGATGGAACGGGGAGCGGAGAGAGTGAACGGGGTGTTCAAGGCATTTTATGAGAGGTTGTATAAGGCTCAGCCCCCGGAAGGGAAGGAGAGAATGATGTGTTTCTTGCATCAGCTGGAATTCCCTAAGGTGGAGGAGCAGGAGAGGGCGGGACTGGGAGCACAGATTGAGATGGAGGAGGTGGTAAAAGGGATTGGGAGCATGCAGGCGGGGAAGGCCCCGGGACCGGATGGATTCCCGGTGGAATGTTATAGGAAGTATATGGACTTACTGGCCCCGCTTTTGACGAGAACCTTTAATGAGGCTAGGGAAAGGGGGCAGCTGCCCCCGACTATGTCGGAGGCGACGATATCGCTCCTTTTGAAGAAGGATAAAGACCCGCTGCAATGTGGGTCCTACAGGCCCATTTCCCTTTTAAATGTGGATGCTAAGCTCCTGGCCAAGGTGATGGCGACGAGGATAGAGGACTGTGTCCTGGGGGTGGTCCACGAGGATCAAACTGGGTTCGTTAAGGGGAGACAGCTGAACACGAACATACGGAGGTTGTTAGGGGTAATGATGATGCCCCCACCAGAGGGGGAGGCGGAGATAGTGGTGGCGATGGACGCCGAGAAAGCATTCGACAGAGTGGAGTGGGATTATCTGTGGGAGGTGCTGAGGAGATTTGGTTTTGGAGAAGGGTATATCGGATGGGTACAGCTGCTGTATAGGGCCCCGGTGGTGAGCGTGGTCACGAACAGGCAGAGGTCTGATTAATTCCGTCTTCATAGAGGGACGAGGCAGAGGTGTCCCCTGTCTCCGTTACTGTTTGCATTGGCAATTGAGCCCCTGGCCATAGCACTGAGGGGCTCCAGGAAGTGGAGGGGAGTACTCAGGGGAGGAGAAGAACACCGGGTATCATTGTGTGCAGATGATTTATTGCTGTATGTTGCGGACCCAGTGAAGGGGATGCCTGAGATAATGCAGACACTCAGGGAGTTTGGGGAATTTTCGGGGTACAAATTGAATATGGGTAAGAGTGCGTTGTTTGTGGTGCATCCGGGGGAGCAGAGCAGGGGAATAGATGACTTACCGCTGAGGAAGGTAACAAGAGATTTCCGGTACTTAGGGATTCAGATAGCCAGGAGTTGGGGAACCTTACATAGGCTTAATTAACAAGATTGGTGGAACAGATGGAGGAGGATTTTAAGAGATGGGACATGGTGCCCCTGTCACTGGTGGGTAGGGTGCAGGCGGTTAAAATGGTAGTCCTCCCGAGATTCCTCTTTGTGTTTCAGTGCCTTCCGGTGATGGTCACGAAGGCTTTTTTCAAGAGAATTGAGAAAAGTGTCATGAGTTTTGTGTGGGCCGGGAAGACCCCGAGAGTGAGGAGGGGGTTCTTGCAGCGTAGCAGGGATAGGGGGGGGGCTGGCACTACCGAGCTTAAGTGAGTACTACTAGGCCGCCAATATCTCAATGGTGTGTAAGTGGATGGGAGAAGGGGAGGGAGCGGCGTGGAAGAGATTGGAGATGGCTTCCTGCAAAGGAACCAGCCTACAAGCACTGGCGACGGCGCCGTTGCCGTTCTCCCCGAAGAAATACACCACAAGTCCAGTGGTGGTGGCAACGCTGAAAATTTGGGGGCAGTGGAGACGACATAGGGGAAAGACGGGAGCCTCGGTGCGGTCCCCAATAAGAAATAACCATAGGTTTGTCCCGGGGAGAATGGATGGGGGATTTGGAGCATGGCAGAGAGCTGGGGTTGTGCAACTGAGAGATCTGTTCGTAGATGGGACGTTTGCGAGTCTGGGAGCGTTGACGGAAAAATATGGGTTGCCCCAAGGGAATGCATTTCGGTACATGCAACTGAGGGCTTTTGCGAGGCAGCAGGTGAGGGAATTCCCGCAGCTCCCGACGCAGGAGATTCAGGATAGAGTGATCTCGGGGACATGGGTGGGGGATGGTAGGGTGTCGGATATATACAGGGAAATGAGGGACGAGGGGGAGATCATGGTGGATGAGCTGAAGGGGAAATGGGAAGAAGAGCTGGGGGAGGAGATTGAGGAGGGGCTGTGGGCTGATGCCCTACGTAGGGTAAACCCGTCGTCCTCGTGCGCCAGGCTAAGCCTGATACAATTCAAGGTTCTACACAGGGCGCATATGACCGGAGCAAGGCTCAGTACATTTTTCGGGGTAGAGGATAGGTGTGGGAGATGCTCGAGAAGCCCAGCAAACCACACCCACATGTTCTGGTCATGTCCGGCACTGCAGGGGTTCTGGGTGGGGGTGGCGAATGTGCTTTCGAAGGTGGTGGGGGTCCGGGTCGAGCCAGGCTGGGGGTTGGCTATATTCGGGGTTGCAGAAGAGCCGGGAGTGCAGGAGGCGAAAGAGGCTGATGTCTTGGCCTTTGCGTCCCTAGTAGCCCGGCGAAGGATATTGCTTATGTGGAAGGAAGCCAAACCCCCGGGCGTGGAGACCTGGATAAACGACATGGCAGGGTTTATAAAACTAGAACGGATAAAGTTCGCACTAAGGGGTTCGGCTCAAGGGTTCACCAGGCGGTGGCAACCGTTCATTGACTACCTCGCAGAACGATAGAGGGAATGGGAAGGTAACAGCAGCAACCCAGGGGGGGGGGGGGGGGGGGGGGGGCTCGGGCAGGTCCTCAGGGGTGTTTATGAATAGATATTTGTACCAGGTTATGTATATTGGATTGCTTGATTTTATTTTTGGAGAGTTATTATTTTTGATATGGCAGTTGCCATTTAGTTTATATATTATTTATTTATTTGTTAAAACGGCCACTGTTATTTATACTGTTTTATTGTTGTAAAAAGGAAAACCTTTGTATTGTTTTGTTTGGCCAAAAAATTTTGAATAAAATATATATATATTTTTTTAAATGCAGCCAATGAACACATAGAATAGGACACGGCCAATGAGCAGTCAGGACACTCAGGGGTGGTATCTCACTATAAAAGGGATGAGGCCACTCACACCCCACCTCTTTCCACAGACCAACATCTACAGAGTGAGACAGGGTGTATCCTCAGCATCACCCCCCAGCATGTGGCTCAGAGCAAGGCTGGTTCAGTTAGACTGAGTTACTACATTTAGATTAGCAGAGAGTCGAACTCATTGAGAACTGTGCTAATAGTTCAATAAACACATTGAACTCACTTCAAAGTCTGGAGCATCTTTTACTCAAAACTGCATCAAGTGGCAGCTTGTGTTATTCCAAATTACATAACACAACAATTCTGGCACCTGTTCGGGTACACAGAGGGAGTTTTTTGGGACTTGTGGGAGGAAACCGGAGCACCCGGAGGAAACCCGCGCAGACACGGGGAGAACGTGCAGACTCCGCACAGACAGTGACCCAGCGGGGAATCGAACTCGGGTCCCTGGCTACCGTGAATTTTATACAGTTCCAGCATAACCTTCCTGCTCTTAAACTCTATGCCTCGGCTAATAAAGGCAAGTGTACCATATGCCTTCTTAACCACTGTATCCACCTGCTCTGCTACCTTAAGGGACGGGTGTACATGCCCACCAAGACCCCTCTGATCCTCGGTGCTTCCCAGGGTCCTGCCGTTTATCCTGTATTCCCCTTGCCTTGTTTGTCCTGCCCAAGTGCATCACCTCACACCTACCCGGATTGAACTCCATTTCCCACTGACCAGCCCGTCTATATCCTCCAGTAATCGAAGGCTATCCTCCTCACTATTTACCACCCCACTAATTTTCGTATCAGGGGATGTCCCGGAGGACTGGAGAATAGCCAATGTTGTTCCTCTGTTTAAGAAGGGTAGCAAGGATAATCCAGGGAAGTACAGGCCGGTGAGCCTTACTTCAGTGGTAGGGAAATTACTGGAGAGAATTCTTCGAGACAGGATCTACTCCCATTTGGAAGCAAATGGACGTATTAGTGAGAGGCAGCATGGTTTTGTGAAGGGGAGGTCGTGTCTCACTAACTTGATAGAGTTTTTCGAGGAGGTCACTAAGATGATTGATGCAGGTAGGGCAGTGGATGTTGTCTATATGGACTTCAGTAAGGCCTTTGACAAGGTCCCTCATGGTAGACTAGTACAAAAGGTGAAGTCACACGGGATCAGGGGTGAGCTGGCAAGGTGGATACAGAACTGGCTAGGTCATAGAAGGCAGAGAGTAGCAATGGAAGGATGCTTTTCTAATTGGAGGGCTGTGACCAGTGGTGTTCCACAGGGATCAGTGCTGGGACCTTTGCTCTTTGTAGTATATATAAATGATTTGGAGGAAAATGTAACTGGCCTGATTAGTAAGTTTGCAGACGGCACAAAGGTTGGTGGAATTGCGGATAGCGATGAGGACTGTCGGAGGATACAGCAGGATTTAGATTGTTTGGAGACTTGGGCGGAGAGATGGCAGATGGAGTTTAATCCGGACAAATGTGCTATTGATGAAGTTGATTTAGGGAACAATGTCTTTCCCAGGATACTGGGAGAGAGCCTCCACTTCTCAGGAACAGAAGAACCTTAGAAATAGGAGACGGCCATTCAGCCCCTCAAGCCTGTTCCAGCATGCAGTTATAATAATAATAATAATCTTTACTGTCACAAGTAGGCTTACATTCACACTGCAATGAAGTTACTGTGAAAAGTCCCTAGTCGCCACACTCCGGCACCTGTTTGGGTACACCGAGGGAGAATTCAGAATGTCCAATTCACCTAACAGCACGTCTTTCGGGACTTGTGGGAGGAAACCGGAGCACCCGGAGGAAACCCACGCAGACACGGGGAGAACGTGCAGACTCCGAACAGACAGTGACCCAAGCCGGGAATCGAACCTGGGACCCTGGAGCTGTGAAGCAACCGTGCTAACCACTGAGCCGACGAGATTACTCTTGATCTGAACCTCATCATCCGTTATCTACACATATCCCATGTCCCTCAAACCCCCTTATCCAGCAAGAATCTAACCAACTCATCCGGAAAGCTTCCATGGATCTCTGACATCCACAGCTTTCTGGGGGGGGGGGGGGGGGGGGGGGGATTAGTCAGCACTGTTTCTTTAATACTTGTATTAGACCCCCGCTTATGTCCAAAGCGACCGGGGATCCTCCTTTATGAGCGATGAGCTGTGTCAGTTCCTGCTCAGCAAGGGCATTGCCTCGAGCAGGACGACCAGCTACAACCCCCGGGGAAACGGGCAGGTGGAGCGGGAGAACCGGACGGTCTTGAAGGCCGTCCTGCTGGGCCTTCGGTCTAGAAATCTCCCGGCCTCCCGCTGGCAGGAGGTGCTCCCCGATGCGCTCCACTCCATCCAATCGTTACTTTGCACTGCAACTAACAAAACCCCCCATGAACATCTCCTTGCCTTCCCCAGGAAGTCCACCTCCGGGGTTTCGCTCCAAATGTGGCTGGCAGCTCCAGGACCCGTTCTCCTCCGCAAACACGTGCGGATCCACAAGGCGGACCCGTTGTTCGAAAGGGTACAACTGCTGCACGCAGTACGTCTACGTGGCAGCCTACGTCTACGTACCCCGACGGCCGCCAGGACACAGTCTCCCTCAGGGACCTGGCACCAGCTGGATCGCCACCCACGGCCCCACACCCGACACCCCCCCCCCCCTCCGATTGCCCCGGCACCACCCACACTCCCCCCAGTGCACCTCATTACAGCCCCCGCCCCAGGACGATCCGTCCTCCCTCTGGTTCCGCCCGGGGATGAAGATGAGGACTACACGCCCCCGGAGTCACCGGCGATCGAGTCGGCGCCTGCATCACCGCCGGGACTGCGGCGCTCACAATGGAGGGTCAAGGCACCCGACCGGCTAATTTGTAAATTTTCACCAGACTGTAAACTTTAAATGCTCTCATACCTGTAAATAGTTTTCTACCACGCCCGCTGGACTCTCTTTTTAACAGGGGGTGAATGTGGTATGTGGTAGTCACCACTGTTTGTATAATACTTGTATTCGATGTAATACGGTAAGGCCCCTGTACTACAGGTACGGGGTAGATCCCTGCCTGCTGGCTCCGCCCAGTAGACGGAGTATAAATGTGTGTGCACACCGAGCTGCTCCCTTTTCTGGTAGCAGCTGCAGGAGGCCACACATCTCTGCTTAATAAAGCCTCAATTATTCTCTACTCTCGCCTCGTCGTAATTGTAGCGCATCAAGGAGGGAGGGGACAGAGATTCATCTTCCTCCCCTCCGCCGTGTGAGCAAGTGCTCCCTGACTTCACCCCTGATGACCCACCTCTCCTTTCAAGGTTCTGCACCCCCTCCTTGTTCTGGGCTCCCACCCCCCCCCCCCCCCCCACCAGAGGAAATAGTTTCACCCCATCCATCTCAGCGAATTACTTTACCATTTTTAACGGCTCCTTTTGATCACTCCTCAATCTTCTCTACTCAGGGGAATATAAACCTAATCTGTGTAACATCCCCTCAACATTTAAGCTTCCACACCTCCTCTTTTTCTGCAATAGGACCTTTACACTTGTCTGGACAAATGGATGGAATCCTTGAAGGGCAGCACCACCACCAGGCCGCAGTGGTCAGCACTGCAGCCTCCCAGCACCAGGGACCTGGGCTCAATCCCGGCCTTGGGTGGCTGTGTGGAGTTTGCACGTTCTCCCCCGTGGCCGCGTGGTTTCCTCCCACAGTCCAAAGCTGGGCGCTCGATGCACTCGCATGGATTCCACGGAATCTCCTTGGTGCCGTTGGTCCAGGTAAGCCTCCGATGAGAGTGCGGCCGATACCTCAGAGGTGAGAGTGTGACCAACTGAGGCCGCGTACTCCTCACCCTCCCTATCGATAAGGTTGCATGTCCCTCCGCCTCCTCCTCCTCCTCCTCCGCCTCCTCCTCCTCCTCCTCCGCCTCCTCCTCCTCCTCCTCCTCCTCCTCCGCCTCCTCCTCCTCCTCCTCCTCCTCCTCCTCCTCCTCCTCCGCCTCCTCCTCCTCTTCCTCCTCTTCCTCCTCCTCCGCCTCCTCCGCCTCCTCCTCCTCCGCCTCCTCCTCCTCCTCCTCCGCCTCCTCCTCCTCCGCCTCCTCCTCCTCCGCCTCCTCCTCCTCCGCCTCCTCCGCCTCCGCCTCCTCCTCCTCCTCCTCCGCCTCCTCCTCCTCCGCCTCCTCCTCCTCCCCCTCCTCCGCCTCCTCCTCCTCCGCCTCCTCCTCTTCCGCCTCCTCCTCCTCCGCCTCCTCCTCCGCCTCCTCCTCCTCCGCCTCCTCCGCCTCCTCCTCCTCCTCCTCCTCCTCCTCCGCCTCCTCCTCCTCCGCCTCCTCCGCCTCCTCCTCCTCCTCCGCCTCCTCCTCCTCCGCCTCCTCCTCCTCCGCCTCCTCCTCCTGCGCCTCCTCCTCCTCCTCCGCCTCCTACTCCTCCTCCTCCTCCGCCTCCTCCTCCTCCGCCTCCCCCTCCTCCTCCTCCTCCTCCTCCTCCGCCTCCTCCTCCTCCTCCTCCGCCTCCTACTCCTCCGCCTCCTCCTCCTCCGCCTCCTCCTCCTTCGCCTCCTCCTCCTCTGCCTCCTCCTCCTCCGCCTCCTCCTCCTCCTGCGCCTCCTCCTCCTCCTCCGCCTCCTCCTCCACCTCCTCCTCTGCCTCCTCCTCCTCCTCCTCCGCCTCCTCCTCCTCCTCCTCCTCCTCCTCCTCCTCCGCCTCCTCCTCCTCCCCCTCCTCCTCCTCCTCCGCCTCCTCCTCCTCCCCCTCCTCCTCCTCCTGCGCCTCCGCCTCCTCCTCCTCCTCCGCCTCCTCCTCCTCCTCCGCCTCCTCCTCCTCCTCCTCCTCCGCCTCCTCCTCCTTCTTCTCCTCCTCCTCCTCCTCCTCCTCCTCCTCCTCCTCCTCCTCCGCCTCCTCCTCCGCCTCCTCCTCCTCCTCCTCCTCCTCCTCCTTCTCCTCCTCCTCCTCCTCCTCCGCCTCCTCCTCCTCCTCCGCCTCCTCCTCCTCCTCCTCCTCCGCCTCCGCCTCCTCCTCCGCCTCCTCCTCCTCCTCCTCCTCCTCCTCCTCCTCCGCCTCCGCCTCCTCCTCCTCCTCCGCCTCCGCCTCCTCCTCCTCCTCCGCCTCCTCCTCCTCCTCCTCCTCCTCCTCCGCCTCCGCCTCCGCCTCCGCCTCCTCCTCCGCCTCCTCCTCCGCCTCCTCCTCCGCCTCCGCCTCCTCCTTCTCCTCCACCTCCTCCTCCGCCTCCACCTCTTCCTCCTCCTCCTCCGCCTCCTCCGCCTCCGCCTCCGCCTCCGCCTCCTCCTCCGCTTCCTCCTCCTCCTCCGCCTCCTCCTCCTCCTCCTCCTCCTCCTCCTCCGCCTCCTCCTCCTCCGCCTCCTCCTCCGCCTCCGCCTCCGCCTCCTCCTCCTGCGCCTCCACCTCCTCCTCCGCCTCCTCCTCCTCCTCCTCCTCCTCCTCCTCCGCCTCCTCCTCCTCTTCCTCCTCTTCCTCCTCTTCCTCCTCCGCCTCCTCCGCCTCCTCGTCCTCCGCCTCCTCCGCCTCCTCCTCCTCCTCCTCCTCCGCCTCCTCCTCCTCCTCCGCCTCCTCCTCCTCCGCCTCCTCCGCCTCCTCCTCCTCCTCCGCCTCCTCCTCCTCCTCCTCCTCCGCCTCCTCCTCCGCCTCCGCCTCCGCCTCCTCCTCCTGCGCCTCCACCTCCTCCTCCGCCTCCTCCTCCTCCTCCTCCTCCTCCTCCTCCGCCTCCTCCTCCTCTTCCTCCTCTTCCTCCTCTTCCTCCTCCGCCTCCTCCGCCTCCTCGTCCTCCGCCTCCTCCGCCTCCTCCTCCTCCTCCTCCTCCGCCTCCTCCTCCTCCTCCGCCTCCTCCTCCTCCGCCTCCTCCGCCTCCTCCTCCTCCTCCGCCTCCTCCTCCTCCTCCTCCTCCTCCTCCTCCTCCTCCGCCTCCTCCTCCTCCTCCTCCTCCTCCTCCGCCTCCTCCTCCTCCGCCTCCTCCTCCTCCTCCTCCTCCTCCTCCTCCTCAGCCTCCGCCTCCTCCTCCTGCGCCTCCACCTCCTCCTCCTCCTCCTCCTCCTCCGCCTCCGCCTCCTCCTCCTCCTCCTCCTCCTCCGCCTCCTCCTCCTCCGCCTCCTCCGCCTCCTCCTCCTTCTCCTCCTCCTCCTCCGCCTCCTCCTCCGCCTCCGCCTCCGCCTCCTCCTCCTCCTCCTCCTCCTCCGCCTCCGCCTCCTCCTCCTCCTCCTCCTCCGCCTCCGCCTCCGCCTCCGCCTCCTCCTCCTCCTGCGCCTCCACCTCCTCCTCCTCCTCCGCCTCCTCCTCCTCCTCCTCCGCCTCCGCCTCCGCCTCCACCTCCTCCTCCTCCTCCTCCGCCTCCTCGTCCTCCTCCTCCTCCTCCGCCTCCGCCTCCGCCTCCGCCTCCTCCTCCTGCGCCTCCACCTCCTCCTCCTCCTCCTCCTCCGCCTCCTCCGCCTCCTCCTCCTCCGCCTCCACCTCCTCCGCCTCCGCCTCCGCCTCCGCCTCCGCCTCCTCCTCCTCCTCCTCCTCCTCCTCCTCCTCCTCCTCCTCCGCCTCCTCCTCCTCCTTCTCCTCCTCGTCCTCCTCCTCCTCCTCCTCCGCCTCCTCCTCCTCCTCCTCGTCCTCCTCCTCCTCCTCCTCCGCCTCCTCCTCCGCCTCCTCCTCCTCCTCCGCCTCCTCCTCCTCCTCCTGCTCCGCCTCCTCCTCCTCCTCCTCCTCCGCCTCCTCCTCCTCCTCCTCCGCCTCCTCCTCCTCCTCCTGCTCCGCCTCCTCCTCCTCCTCCTCCTCCTCCGCCTCCGCCTCCTCCTCCTCCTCCTACTCCAGGAGGCTTGGTCCCCAGAGAGGTGGACTTTACCCGATACAGACATGAACCCGTCTGGATTGTTGAATCAGGTCAATAACTGAGGCCCGATCTGCTCCCATACACGCCCACCCCAAGGGCTCAATTTTCCTGGAAGTCACTAAAGGCCGGGAGTGGGCAGGTAAAGTGGCGTTGGTGCCACAAAGCAGCTGGCAGGAGAAGGGGCACATCCCACGACGGATCTCTGGCGGAGTGACCTCTCCCCCCCACCAGCAACTTCAGCGCGCGAGGATTGGGTGCCATTTTTAAAGGTTGTCTCAGGGCTGGGAGTTCAACCGGGAACCCACGCTGTCACCCACTGTCACCCACTGTCACCCACGCTGTCACCCACTGTCACCCACTGTCACCCACGCTGTCACCCACTGTCACCCACTGTCACCCACGCTGTCACCCACGCTGTCACCCACTGTCACCCACTGTCACCCACTGTCACCCACGCTGTCACCCACTGTCACCCACTGTCACCCACGCTGTCACCCACTGTCACCCACTGTCACCCACGCTGTCACCCACGCTGTCACCCACTGTCACCCACTGTCACCCACGCTGTCACCCACTGTCACCCACGCTGTCACCTACTGTCACCCACACTGTCACCCACTGTCACCCACTGTCACCCACGCTGTCACCCACTGTCACCCATGCTGTCCCCACTGTCACCCACTGTCACCCACGCTGTCACCCACTGTCACCCACGCTGTCACCCACTGTCACCCACTGTCACCCACTGTCACCCACTGTCACCCACGCTGTCACCCACTGTCACACACTGTCACCCACGCTGTCACCCACTGTCACCCACTGTCACCCACGCTGTCACCCACTGTCACCCACTGTCACCCACTGTCACCCACGCTGTCACCCACTGTCACCCACGCTGTCACCCACTGTCACCCACGGTCACCCACGCTGTCACCCACGCTGTCACCCACTGTCACCCACGCTGTCACCCACGCTGTCACCCAATGTCACCCACTGTCACCCACTGTCACCCACGCTGTCACCCACTGTCACCCACGCTGTCACCCACGCTGTCACCCACTGTCACCCACTGTCACCCACTCTGTCACCCTCTGTCACCCATGCTGCCACCCACTGTCACCCACGCTGTCACCCACTGCCACCCACTGACACCCACGCTGTCACCCACTGTCACCCACGCTGTCACCCACTGTCACCCACGCTGTCACCCACGCTTTCACCCACTGTCACCCACGCTGTCGCCCACTGTCACCTACTGTCACCCACTGTCACCCACGCTGTCACCCACTGTCACACACGCTGTCACCCACGCTGCCACCCACGCTGTCACCCACTGTCACCCACTGTCACCCACACTGTCACCCACACTGTCACCCACACTGTCACCCACTGTTGCCCACTGTCACCCACGCTGTCACCCATTGTCACCCACTGTCACCCACGCTGTCACCCACACTGTCACCCACGCTGTCACCCACACTGTCACCCACGCTGTCACCCACACTGTCACCCACGCTGTCACCCACACTGTCACCCACGCTGTCACCCACTGTTGCCCACTGTCACCCACGCTGTCACCCATGCTGTCACCCACACTGTCACCCACTGTCACCCACACTGTCACCCACACTGTCACCCACTGTCGCCCACTGTCACCCATGCTGTCACCCACACTGTCACCCACGCTGTCACCCACGCTGTCACCCACTGTCGCCCACTGTCACCCACGCTGTCACCCACGCTGTCACCCACGCTGTCACCCACGCTGTCGCCCACTGTCACCTACGCTGTCGCCCACGCTGTCACCCACACTGTCACCCACCCTGTCACCCACACTGTCACCCACACTGTCGCCCACACTGTCACCCACTGTCACCCACTGTCACCCACGCTGTCACCCACCCTGTCACCCACTGTCGCCCACACAGTCACCCACACTGTCACCCACGCTGTCACCCACACTGTCACCCACACTGTCACCCACTCTGTCACCCACTGTCGCCCACTGTCACCCACGCTGTCACCCACACTGTCACCCACACTGTCACACACTGTCGCCCACTGTCACCCACACTGTCACCCACACTTTCACCCACACTGTCACCCACTGTTGCCCACTGTCACCCACGCTGTCACCCACACTGTCACCCACACTGTCACCCACGCTGTCACCCACTGTCGCCCACTGTCGCCCACTGTCACCCACGCTGTCACCCTCGCTGTCACCCACACTGTCACCCACGCTGTCACCCACTGTCGCCCACTGTCACCCACTGTCACCCACACTGTCACCCACGCTGTCACCCACGCTGTCACCCACACTGTCACCCACGCTGTCACCCACTGTCGCCCACTGTCACCCACACTGTCACCCACTGTCACCCACACTGTCACCCACACTGTCACCCACTGTCGCCCACTGTCACCCATGCTGTCACCCACACTGTCACCCACGCTGTCACCCACGCTGTCACCCACTGTCGCCCACTGTCACCCACGCTGTCACCCACGCTGTCACCCACGCTGTCACCCACTGTCTCCCACGCTGTCACCCACGCTGCCACCCACACTGTCACCCACGCTGTCGCCCACTGTCACCTACGCTGTCGCCCACGCTGTCACCCACACTGTCACCCACCCTGTCACCCACACTGTCACCCACACTGTCGCCCACACTGTCACCCACTGTCACCCACTGTCACCCACGCTGTCACCCACCCTGTCACCCACTGTCGCCCACACAGTCACCCACACTGTCACCCACGCTGTCACCCACACTGTCACCCACACTGTCACCCACTCTGTCACCCACTGTCGCCCACTGTCACCCACGCTGTCACCCACACTGTCACCCACACTGTCACCCACTGTCGCCCACTGTCACCCACACTGTCACCCACACTTTCACCCACACTGTCACCCACTGTCACCCACTGTCGCCCACTGTCACCCACACTGTCACCCACACTTTCACCCACACTGTCACCCACTGTTGCCCACTGTCACCCACACTGTCACCCACACTGTCACCCACGCTGTCACCCACTGTCGCCCACTGTCGCCCACTGTCACCCACGCTGTCACCCTCGCTGTCACCCACACTGTCACCCACGCTGTCACCCACTGTCGCCCACTGTCACCCACTGTCACCCACACTGTCACCCACGCTGTCACCCACGCTGTCACCCACACTGTCACCCACGCTGTCACCCACTGTCACCCACTGTCACCCACGCTGTCACCCTCACTGTCACCCACGCTGTTTGTCATTTTTAGCAATGACCTAGAGGAAGGCGCAGAAGGGTGGGTGAGTAAATTTGCAGACGATACTAAAGTCGGTGGTGTTGTCGATAGTGTGGAAGGATGTAGCAGGTTACAGAGGGATATAGATAAGCTGCAGAGCTGGGCTGAGAGGTGGCAAATGGAGTTTAATGTAGAGAAGTGTGAGGTGATTCACTTTGGAAGGAATAACAGGAATGCGGAATATTTGGCTAATGGTAAAGTTCTTGAAAGTGTGGATGAGCAGAGGGATCTAGGTGTCCATGTACATAGATCCCTGAAAGTTGCCACCCAGGTTGATAGGGTTGTGAAGAAGGCCTATGGAGTGTTGGCCTTTATTGGTAGAGGGATTGAGTTCCGGAGTCGGGAGGTCATGTTGCAGCTGTACAGAACTCTGGTCCGGCCGCATTTGGAGTATTGCGTACAGTTCTGGTCACCGCATTATAGGAAGGACGTGGAGGCTTTGGAGCGGGTGCAGAGGAGATTTACCAGGATGTTGCCTGGTATGGAGGGAAAATCTTATGAGGAAAGGCTGACGGACTTGAGGTTGTTTTCGTTGGAGAGAAGAAGGTTAAGAGGAGACTTAATAGAGGCATACAAAATGATCAGGGGGTTGGATAGGGTGGACAGTGAGAGCCTTCTCCCGCGGATGGATATGGCTGGCACGAGGGGACATAACTTTAAACTGAGGGGTAATAGATATAGGACAGAGGTCAGAGGTAGGTTCTTTACGCAAAGAGTAGTGAGGCCGTGGAATGCCCTACCTGCTACAGTAGTGAACTCGCCAACATTGAGGGCATTTAAAAGTTTATTGGATAAACATATGGATGATAATGGCATAGTGTAGGTTAGATGGCTTTTGTTTCGGTGCAACATCATGGGCCGAAGGGCCTGTACTGCGCTGTATTGTTCTATGTTCTATGTTCACTGTCACCCACTGTCACCCACACTGTCACCCACACTGTCAACCATGCTGTCACCCACACTGTCACCCACACTGTCGCCCACCGTCACCCATGCTGTCACCCACGCTGTCACCCACACTGTCACCCACACTGTCAACCACGCTGTCACCCACTGTCACCCACACTGTCACCCACACTGTCACCCACTGTCACCCACAGTCACCCACTGTCACCCACTGTCACCCACTGTCACCCACTGTCACCCACACTGTCACCCACGCTGTCACCCACTGTCACCCACTGTCACCCACTGTCACCCACACTGTCACCCACTGTCACCCACTGTCACACACGCTGTCACCCACACTGTCACCCACACTGTCACCCACGCTGTCACCCACTGACCCACGCAGTCACCCACTGTCACCCACACTGTCACCCACTGTCACCCACGCTGTCACCCACACTGTCACCCACACTGTCACCCACTGTCACCCACGCTGTCACTCACTGTCACCCACGCAGTCACCCACACTGTCACCCACACTGTCACCCACTGTCACCCACGCTGTCACTCACTGTCACCCACGCAGTCACCCACACTGTCACCCACACTGTCACCCACACTGTCACCCACTGTCACCCACGCTGTCACTCACTGTCACCCACGCAGTCACCCACACTGTCACCCACACTGTCACCCACACTGTCACCCACTGTCACCCACGCTGTCACTCACTGTCACCCACGCAGTCACCCACTGTCACCCACACTGTCACCCACTGTCACCCACACTGTCACCCACGCTGTCACCCACGCCGTCACCCACACTGTCACCCACGCTGTCACCCACACTGTCACCCACACTGTCACCCACACTGTCACCCACTGTCACCCACTGTCGCCCACGCTGTCACCCACTGTCACCCACTGTCACCCACGCTGTCACTCACTGTCGCCCACGCTGTCACCCAGACTGTCACCCACACTGTCACCCACTGTCGCCCACACTGTCACCCACACTGTCACCCACACTGTCACCCACGCTGTCACCCACTGTCGCCCACTGTCACCCACGCTGTCACCCACACTGTCACCCATGCTGTCACCCACACTGTCACCCACACTGTCACCCACTGTCACCCACACTGTCACCCACGCTGTCACCCACGCTGTCACCCACACTGTCACCCACTGTCACCCACGCTGTCACCCACACTGTCACCCACTGTCACCCACTGTCACCCACACTGTCACCCACACTGTCACCCACTGTCACCCACGCTGTCACCCACACTGTCACGCACTGTCACCCACTGTCACCCACACTGTCACCCACACTGTCACCCACTGTCACCCACGCTGTCACCCACACTGTCACCCACTGTCACCCACTGTCACCCATACTGTCACCCACTGTCACCCACGCTGTCACCCACGCTGTCACCCACTGTCACCCACTGTCACCCACGCTGTCACCCACACTGTCACCCACACTGTCACCCACGCTGTCACCCACGCTGTCACCCACTGTCACCCACTGTCACCCACGCTGTCACCCACACTGTCACCCACCCTGTCACCCACACTGTCGCCCACTGTCACCCACTGTCACCCACACTGTCACCCACACTGTCACCCACACTGCCACCCACACTGTCACCCACGCTGTCGCCCACACTGTCACCCACGCTGTCACCCACGCTGTCACCCACTGTCGCCCACACTATCACCCACGCTGTCACCCATGCTGTCACCCACACTGTCACCCACGCTGTCACCCACGCTGTCACCCACTGTCGCCCACTGTCACCCACGCTGTCACCCACTGTCACCCACACTGTCCCCCACACTGTCACCCACTGTCACCCACGCTGTCACCAACGCTGTCACCCACTGTCACCCGCTGTCACCGACTGTCACCCACGCTGTCACCCACTGTCACCGACTGTCACCCATGCTGACACTGAGCAGTGCATTGGGCTGCTGAAAATACGGTTCCAATGCCTGGACCATTCTTGCAGGGCTTTACAGAACACCCTCCAGAGGGTCTCCCGCTTTGGGGTGGTCAGCTGGGCCATGTGCTGGAGGAGGGGGAGACGGAGGTGGAGGGATATGCGGCCTCATCCGATAGGGAGGATGAGGAGGATGAGGCAGTCCATTCGGGGCTGGAGCTTGAGCCCAAGGAGGAGCTGGAGGATGAAGGGCAGGTGGTGGCGAGGGTCCGACATGAGGGGAGGATCAGGGTGGCCATCATCCACTCCCGATTCTCCGAGGACGAGGCTGTATACCTCAGCTCAGTGCCCCTCCGCCACCCCTCCTTCCCCCCCCCCCACAACAATCACATCTCCCCCACCCCGGCAACCTTATTCCCTCCCTCCCCTCCCCATCAAACCACCCCCTCCCCAAACATCCTCCCAGGCTCTGTTTAACATCCCCCCAGGGTGATGGGCCTGTGTCGCACTGTCGGTGGGCCACTATCCGAGGCAGCAGAGCGATGGTCACTCACTGTGAGGGAAGTTCTGCTGCCCCTCAGGATCTGATCAAGTCTGACTCCTGTCTGTGTGCTGACAGCGCCTCACACCCACCCTCTCAACGGGGTCTGCATCGGGGGCTTTTGATCTCAGACCACTGGGAGTGGAGGATTGGGGGGGTGGGGGAAGGGGGAGCAGGGTGGGGGAAGGGGGAGCAGGGTGGGGGAAGGGGGAGCAGGGTGGGGGATGGGGAACAGGGGGTGGGGGGGGGTGGCCAGGCCAGCTGTGAAGATTAATGTGACAGAGGCTTCACATGTGTCAGGTCTCACATTTTAACGTGGCAGATTCCTGTTCACCCGAGCGAGACAGTGACCTCACCACTGCCCACTCAGTGGTCCACACTCTTCCTGATCTTTCGTGGCCCAGTGTTACGTCAAGGTGTGTACCCAGAATGCACATCAGAGATGAAGCAGCCTGCTGCTTTCTGCCCCTCTGGTGGTGTAGCTCTGTTATTTAAGGATGACATCCAGGCAATAGTAAGGGACGACATCGGCGCTATGGAGGATAAGGTTGAATCCATTTGGGTGGAAATCAGGAATAGTAAGGCGAAAAAGTCACATATAGGAATAGTCTATAGGCCACCAAATAGTATCATTATGGTGGGGCAGGCAATAAACAAAGAAATAACGGATGCATGTAGAAATGGTACAGCAGTTATCATGGGGGATATTAATCTACATGCCGATTGGTTTAACCAGGTCGATCAAGGCAGCCTTGAGGAGGAGTTTATAGAATGTATCTGCGATAGTTTCCTCGAACAGTATGTAATGGAACCTACGAGGGAACAAGTGGTCCTAGACCTGGTCCTGTGTAATGAGACAGGATTGATTCAGGATCTCATAGTTAGGGATCCTCTCGGAAGGAGCGATCACAATATGGTGGAATTTAAAATACAGATGGAGGGTGAGAAGGTAAAATCAAGCACTAGTGTTTTGTGCTTAAACAAAGGAAATTACAATGGGATGAGAGAAGAACTAGCTAAGGTAGACTGGGAGCAAATACTTTATGGTGAAACAGTTGAGGAACAGTGGAGAACCTTCCAAGCGATTTTTCACAGTGCTCAGCAAAGGTTTATACCAACAAAAAGGAAGGACGGTAGAAAGAGGGAAAATCGACCGTGGATATCTAAGGAAATAAGGGAGAGTATCAAGTTGAAGGAAAAAGCATTCAAAGTGGCAAAGATTAGTGGGAGACTAGAGGACTGGGAAATCTTTAGGGGGCAACAGAAAGCTACTAAAAAAGCTACAAAGAAGAGTAAGATAGATTATAAGAGTAAACTTGCTCAGAATATAAAAACAGATAGTAAAAGTTTCTACAAATATATAAAACAAAAAAGAGTGGCTAAGGTAAATATTGGTCCTTTAGAGGATGAGAAGGGAGATTTAATAATGGGAGATGAGGAAATGGCTGAGGAACTGAACAGGTTTTTTGGGTCGGTCTTCACAGTGGAAGACACAAATAACATGCCAGTGACTGATGGAAATGAGGCTATGACAGGTGAGGATCTTGAGATGATTGTTATCACTAAGGAGGTAGTGATGGGCAAGCTAATGGGGCTAAAGTTGACAAGTCTCCTGGCCCTGATGGAATGCATCCCAGAGTGCTAAAAGAGATGGCTAGGGAAATTGCAAATGCACTAGTGATAATTTACCAAAATTCACTTGACTCTGGGGTGGTCCCGGCGGATTGGAAATTAGCAAACGTGACACCACTGTTTAAAAAAGGAGGTAGGCAGAAAGCGGGTAATTATAGGCCAGTGAGCTTAACTTCAGTAGTAGGGAAGATGCTGGAATCTATCATCAAGGAAGAAATTGCGAGGCATCTGGATGGAAATTGTCCCATTGGGCAGACGCAGCATGGGTTAATAAAGGGCAGGTCGTGCCTAACTAATTTAGTGGAATTTTTTGAGGACATTACCAGTGCGGTAGATAACGGGGAGCCAATGGATGTGGTATATCTGGATTTCCAGAAAGCCTTTGACAAGGTGCCACACAAAAGGTTGCTGCATAAGATAAAGATGCATGGCATTAAGGGGAAAGTAGCAGCATGGATAGAGGATTGGTTAATTAATAGAAAGCAAAGGGATAAATGGGTTTTTCTCTGGTTGGCAATCAGTAGCTAGTGGTGTCCCTCAGGGATCAGTGTTGGGCCCACAACTGTTCACAATTTACATAGATGATTTGGAGTTGGGGACCAAGTGCAATGTGTCCAGATTTGCAGACGACACTAAGATGAGTGGTAAAGCAAAAAGTGCAGAGGATATTGGAAGTCTGCAGAGGGATTTGGGTAGGCTAAGTGAATGGGCTAGGGTCTGGCAGATGGAATGAGTCGCAAAAAGTTGGTTTACAGGTGCAACAGGTGATCAAGAAGGCAAATGGAATTTTGTCATTCATTGCTAGAGGGATGGAGTTTAAGACTAGGGAGGTTATGCTGCAATTGTATAAGGTGTTAGTGAGGCCACACCTGGAGTATTGTGTTCAGTTTTGGTCTCCTTACCTGAGAAAGGACGTACTGGCGCTGGAGGGTGTGCAGCGGAGATTCACTAGGTTAATCCCAGAGCTGAAGGGGTTGGATTACGAGAAGAGGTTGAGTAAACTGGGACTGTACTCATTGGAATTTAAAAGGATGCGGGGGGAATCTTATAGAAACATATAAAATTATGAAGGGACTCGATAGGATAGATGCGGGGAGGTTGTTTCCACTGGTGGGTGAAAGCAGAACTAGGGGCCATAGCCTCAAAATAAGGGGAAGTAGATTTAGGACTGAGTTTAGGAGGAACTTCTTCACCCAAAGGGTTGTGAATCTATGGAATTCCCTGCCCAGTGAAGCAGTTGAGGCTCCTTCATTAAATGTTTTTAAGATAAAGATAGATAGTTTTTTGAAGAATAAAGGGATTAAGGGTTATGGTGTTCGGGCCGGAAAGTGGAGCTGAGTCCACAAAAGATCAGCCATGGTCTCATTGAATGGCGGAGCAGGCTCGAGGGGCCAGATGTTCTTTGATGTCTTTGGTTGATGTCCGCTGAAGCTCTGGAGACGGAGGGCCCCGGCCAACTTACTCATATCACAGGCGCCACCGGCCAGCCTGTTCTGCCCACAGCCTTTGGTATGCAGCAGTGTCAGAAGAGCAGGGTTCGAAAGGGCTGGCGGCTGCCGTAGTCTCCTCCATAGGGGCATCACCTTGCCCCTGCGATGGACCCCAGTGCTTCCTCCTCCCGGACAGGCCCATAGGGCACTAGGTGACTCCATGGGTAGGAGGGGCAGCCGGGGTGAGCTCCAGAGGCCTCTGAATCATCTGGCACTGCCAGCCCTGGAGGCTCCCCATTGTCAGCAGCATGGTGTCGACACCCTCAGCGATACTCCTCAGTGACTGGGACAGGGTGTGCAGTGTCCTGGCAATGTCCACCCGCGTCTGGGGCACGTCCCTCACCACCTGGGACACGGTGTCGAGGCCCTCAGCCATGGCCGCCACAGATTGAGCCAAGCCTTGGGCACCAGCTCTCCACACGCGGGCATCATGCGCCAGGCTCTCCGCTGCGGTCACCACCCTAGCAGTGTTGACCTCAGTGCCACGCCTTGCCCGCACCGTCTCCTGCACCGGGAGGCTTTGGGGCTCCTCCAATCGGCTATGCAGTTGCTAGAATGTCGATGACACCCCCTCCTGAATCTCACAGCTGTGTCCTATCATCAGCATCAGCTCTGGGAGAACCTTGTCCAGAGCTCAGCACCAGGTTGGGACCCAACTGTGTCCTGGGAACAGCAGACCTCCAACTGAAACATAGGAAATAGAAGCAGGAGGAGGCCATTCGTCCCTTCGAGCCTGCTCCACCATTCATTATGATCAAGGTGATCGTGCAAATTCAGTATCCCACTCCCGCTTTCTCTCCGTACCCCTTAATCCCGTTAGCCTCAAGGGCCACGCCCACAAGGGCCACGCCCACATGGGCTACTCCCACAAGGGCCACGCCCACAAGGGCCACTCCCACAAGGGCCACATCCACAAGGGCCACGTCCACAAGGGCCACTCCTACAAGGGCCACTCCCACAAGGGCCACTCCCACAAGGGCCACATCCACAAGGGCCACGTCCACAAGGGCCACTCCTACAAGGGCCACGCCCACAAGGGCCACGTCCACAAGGGCCACTCCCACAAGGGCCACGCCCACAAAGGCCACTCCCACAAGGGCCACTCCCACAAGGGCCACGCCCACATGGGCTAATCCCACAAGGGCTACTCCCACACGGGCCACGCCCACATGGGCTACTCCCACAAGGGCCACGCCCACGAGGGCCACGTCCGCAAGGGCCACGTCCGCAAGGGCCACGCCCACAAGGGCCACGCCCACAAGGGCCATGCCCACAAGGGCCACGTCCGGCTCCCGCTTGAATATATCCAACGAACCGGCCCCAGCAGCTTTCTGTGGGAGAGAATTCCACAAGTTCCCAACTCTCTGAGAGAAGTTGTTCCTCATCACCTTGGAGGTAGGTGAGCACTTTGGTGATAGTGACCACAATTCGATTACGTTTACTTTCGTGATGGAAAGGGATAGGTATATACCGCAGGGCAAGTGTTATCTGGGGGAAAGGCAATTATGATGCGATGAGGCAAGACTTAGGATGCATCGGATGGAGAGGAAAACTGCAGGGGATGGGCACAATGGAAATGTGGAGCTTGTTCAAGGAACCGCTACTGCGTGTCTTTGATAAGTATGTACCTGTCAGGCAGGGAGGAAGTGGTCGAGTGAGGGAACTGTGGTTTACCAAAGCAGTCGAAACACTTGTCAAGAGGACGAAGGAGGCTTATGTAAAGATGAGACATGAAGGTTCAGTTAGGGCGCTCGAGAGTTACAAGTTAGCTAGGAAGGACCTAAAGAGAGAGCTAAAAAGAGCTCCTTAGTGAAGACCGATCCAAAGTATTTGTTCAGCTGGTCTGCCATCTCTTTGTTGCCCAGTATGAATTCACCTGATTCTAGCTGACATTTGACATCACCAGCCTTTTTCTCTTCACGTTTCTATAGAAGGTGTTGCCGTCAGTTTTGATGTTTTCTGCAGGCTTACACTCGTAATCTTTTTCCCCCTTCCGAGTGAAACGCTTTGGGCGGGATTCCCCTTTGCCCGACGGCGAAATCAGGAATGGTGATCAGGTGGAGAATAGCTCCCAATGCCGAGATCGCGGCAGGCGGTGGTTTGATGCTGGGTCGCGATGCTCCGTGCCCTCCCAATCGGCGTCATTACGTCGTGCGCAGTTGCAACAGCGTTCGCATCTCATTATCGGGCCCACCTGTGATACTCTGCCACCGATGGGCTGAATTCCCCATGGCGCAGGCCACGTGTGGCTGCGGAGAGAGAGAGAGACGGCGTACGGACAGCATCCAGCAGCGCTATACGCTGCCAACATTTGTGCCACTGGCCGGGGGGGGCATTCTGCCAGGGCCGGGCGGAGTAGTGGGGGAGGACCAGGAGGTGGGCTGTGGGGTCGGGGTGGAGCGGTGCGCAGTCCAGCGCAACCGCCGCCATATTTTCAGCCAATCGGTGCGTGTGTAGGGGGTGTAAGTGTACACAGCTTGTCATTCCTGCTAGTGTCCATCACGGACCTGTTTCTGGCCCCATTTTACTTTCTTCCGACTTCCTGCATTGGTTCCCACCCCCCTGCCATATTAGTTTAAATCCTCCCCAACAGCACTAGCAAACCCCCCCCCCCCCCCCCCCAGGACATTGGTTCCAGTCCTGCCCAGGTGCAGACTGTCCATTTGTACTGGTCTCACCTCCCCCAGAACCGGTTCCATTGCCCCAGGAATTTGAATCCCTCCCTCTTGCACCATCTCTCGAGCCACGCATTCATCCTGTTCATCCTGACATTCCTACTCTGACTAGCACGTGGCACTGGTCGCAATCCTGAGATTACTACCTTTGAGTCCTACTTTTTAGTTTAACTCCTAACTCCCTAAATTCAGCTTGTAGGACCTCATCCCATTTTCTACCTATATCGTTGGTGCCTATGTGCACAATGACAGCTGGCTGTTCACCCTCCCCCTTTAGAATGTCCTGCAGCCGCTCCGAGACATCCAGGGCCCTTGCACCCGGGAGGCAACACACCTTCCTGGAGTCTCGTTTGCATTCACAGAAGCGCCTGTCTATTCCCCTTACAATCGAATCCCTATCACGATAGCTCTGCCACTCTTCTTCCTGCCCTCCTGTACAGCAGAGCCAGCCACGGTGCCATGAACCTGGCTGCTGCTGCCGTCCCCTGGTGAGCCATCTTCCCCAACAGTATCCAAAGCGGTATGTCTGTTTTGGAGGGAGATGACCGCAGGGGGACCTCTGCACTGCCTTCCTGCCCTTCCTCTGTCTGGTGGCCGCCCATTCCCTATCTGCCTCAGTTTTTTACCTGTGGTGTGACCAACTTACTGAGCGTGCTGCCAACGATTTCCTCAGCATCGCGGATGCTCCAAAGTGAGCCCACCTGCAGCTCCAGAGCCGTCAAGCAGTCTGACAGGAGCTGTAGTTGGACACACTTCCTGCTAAATTGCCCCTTAATTGGAAAAAAAAATGAATTGGGTACCCTAAATTTATGTTTTAAAAACATCAAAGAGCCTTTCTTTAGCACACCACTGTGTTGCTGGTCTCTCTCATTCTTGGTGCACAGTTCTCAAAAGTGCCTTGCTGGCTATGTATTCCAGAGAAATTCTATTAATAATAATCTTTATTGTCACGAGTAGGCTTACATTAACAGTGTAATGAAGTTACTGTGAAAAGCCCCTGGTCGCCACACTCCGGCACCTGTTCGGGTACACAGAGGGAGAATTCAGAATGTCCAATTCACCTAACAAGCACGTCTTTCGGGACTTGTGGGAGGAAACCGGAGCACCCGGAGGAAACCCACGCAGACACGGGGAGAACGTGCAGACTCCACACAGACAGTGACCCAAGCCGGGAATCGAACCGAGGACCCTGGTGCTGTGAAGTAACAGTGCTAACCACTGTGCTACCATGTTGCCCATGTCTGCTGCAGTTATTGTTTCAGAACAGGTTATTGCATTTTACTGTCTCACCCCAGAAGGATTTGAAAAGTCTCAGGTTGGTGCGGATCCAACAGGAGTTTGGGGTCTTTAACTTCCCCCAGACGGTTGAGTTCATCCCTCTCCACGGAGTGTGTGGATTGCCACAGCGGCAATAGTGGGGCACAGGCCGTGGGCACCGGCGCTGGTCATGGGTGGGGTATGCTGGTGGCTGCCTAGGTGTGCAGGAGCACGTGGAGGGGGGCAGGCACGGGGTCATTGGCGTGGCAGCCCCGTGTGTGGCAGGCATGACTGGTCCCAGAGTGCCGAAGCCAGCTCACCTGTGTGGTCCGGTGGAGGTCATTGAGCTTCTTGGCGCACTGGGTGGCGGTCCTCCTACTCACGCTCCCCGAGCTGACAGCCCCTGCCATTGCCTCCCAGGCGGCACAGGACACCCTGTGGCTGACCCTCCGGCTCCCTCTGAGGAACAGGGTGTCCTGGTCCTGACTCTACCGTGTCCATGAGTCCGGCCAGGTCGGTATCCCCGAATCGTGGAGCAGGTTTGCAATGTGGCACGGCTGCGTGCTGTGTGGGGTTTTGCTCTGCGGGTTCGTTTTAAGTGCTGCTCCCCCTCGTTAGCGAGGAGCTGCCGAGCGTGGTCCCGGCGAATCAGGCGGCCGGACGGTCATTTGCCGCCTGAAGCCCCTGGGGTTCCATTAAGTGCCCTAAGTAATGTTAGGTACCGGTGACAGCCTCGCCGGGTCAGCTGTCAGGAAACCCCTGGCGTTTCCCGCTCCCTACCACACTGAGAACAAATTTGGTTCGGTCGCACCCGGTATGTTTTAAGAAGCACATGAAATTTTCCAAAGGGGAATGAGATAAATTTTTGAAGGGAAGAAGTGTGCAGGGGCATTGGACAAAGAACTAATTGAATCGTCCTTTGCAATGTCGGCATGAGGGGCTGAATGGCGTCTCCGTGTGCTGGAAGGGTCTCCGGTTGTATGAACACCCAGGTCGTGGGACTGGACTGGGAACATAAACAGCTCTTGTTCTTCCATCTCAGCCTTCGTAACTTGTTGGCTACAGTCGACTGACTACAACCCGCCCCTATTTCTGGGTCAAGAGTCCGGTTGACGGTCTGTTAGAATCAGGAGCATAATGTGAAAATCATTACACAGACTTACATAAGACAGCACATAAACTTGACCCAATGTAACAACACTAAAGTCAGTGAGGTGAAAAAGCCTGGGGTCAGCGAGGTCAGAATGTTCCTGGAAAGACTGATTGCTAAAAGGAATAAATGGCTAAACCAGCAAAGGCTGGGTCAGTGGACAATCTACGGAGCAAGCTCCCTCAGGAAAAATTTAATGAGAAAAAAAGAAAATCGCTTATTGTCACAAGTAGGCTTCAAATAAAGTTACTGTGAAAAGCCCCTAGTCGCCACGTTCAGGGAGGCCGGTACGGGAATTGAACCTGCGTGCTGGCCTGTCTTCAAAGCCAGCGATTTAGCCCGGTGCTAAACCAGCCCCACAGATGGTGAGATGCTGGGAGCATTGCCTTGATTCGTGCAAATGTAAATTCAAGAGATTTCTCCCAGTCAGTAACATTTTGGGATGCAGTACCAGGTCATTTTGAAACTTGACGTGCTGAGGAGAGTGTGCTCGGGAGGAACAGGCGTCCCTGGACACTTCACAAAGCTCTCCACCACTGAGGGCGTTTCCTCACCTAAATGTCGGGGCCTGTTGTCGCCTCACTGACGGGGATCAATCACTGATCAGTCAGTAAGCCCACTATCGGTGGATCATTGACGGACAGTGCGGAGAAAGAGAATTTGATGGATTTTTTTCTCATCAGGGAAATTCTTTGTTATTAAGTTTAGATTAATAATAATAATTGCTTATTGTCACAAGTAGGCTTCAAATGAAGTTACTGTGAAAAGCCCCTAGTCGCCACATTCCGGCGCCTGTTCGGGGAGGCTGGTACGGGAATTGAACCCGTGCTGCTGGCCTGCCTTGGTCTGCTTGCAAAGCCAGCTGTTTAGCCCACTGTGCTAAACCAGCAGATTCTACCTGCCCACGCTGATCCCAGTCCTTCTGCACTGAAGGGGTTCTATGGTGATTCTATGGTGATGATTTTCTGATGACCATCGCAGGTCCTCCTGCAGGAAATGCAGCGCAGAGACACCGGACAGAGGTGCCGGTGATAGTGAGCAGCTGTGGGTTATTGTGCAGGCCCCGGGCGCATTGCTGGCAAGCGGTGAAGGACCTTCTCCCCTTTACATGGGCGAGTAAGGAATCCACTTTGCAACTTGAATGAAGGCATATCTGCGGGCATGCATTTGGTGATACTAGAAGGTGGAATGCCTTTGGCTCGAGGTGCCAAGGAGACCTGTGCCCGGCGAGGCTGTATAGGGATGGCAGGCACGCCTGGAAGGGTGAGGTCCTGCAATGCATTGGGCACTGGACAGGGGGTGTTGGCGAGGGGCGTGTAAACTTCAGCCACCTAGGATAGGGACTCAGAGGGTGCTCCTGTCCACACTGCGCACGAGGGACCCAATGCACTGGAACACAGCTGGACAGGTAGCAGATTTCCAAAGCTGGCAGTTCTGACACCGCTGGAAGAGGACACGTTTGAGTGGGCACAAGTCAAGATGGCAGGGGAGAGGCGGGAGTTTTTGAGGAGAGTGAAGGAGACACACCTTCGATGGGATGTCCTTCAGAGATAGAGGGCTCAGGGCAGGGGATGAAATATCACCTTCACTGTTCCTCAGTGTTTTTGCATCAGTGTAGAATGGAATTGCGCCATGCCCCCTGTCTAGGACATATCAGCAGCTCCTGAGTCCACTTCTTTAATGCTCAGGTATACCTGCTGCTGCTGTTCATCCATCAGGTGGGTCATCGTCCAGAGCAATCAGGGATTCAGATGGAGGAGGAGAGACCCTCAGATGTGGCTGATCACATCCTCACTCCGCACCTCACGCAGCCTCAGATACTGCCACCTCGGTGGGGTTGACTGCCTTGGTACAAATGGACACACAGACTGGGGAAGCTTGTCATCGTAATTTCCCAGGCCTCTGGCATTCGGAGGAGGGCTGGAGAGCAGGATCATCCCCAGGAAGATGACCTGCCTCTGGAGTCATTCATCAGGTGGCATATGGCGGCCTGGCAGAGCATGGCCTAGCCCATGTGGGGCCTGAGCCATCGAGAGATTGACGAATCTCAGGGAGAGTCGGCTCCAGCAGCTCAATCAGGGCATTCTGGGACTGCGTTCAGACCAATAAAGCCACCCCTCAGCGAGGCATAGGCCGTGTGAGAGATGGATGAGGTTCCTGGTGTCTCTCCCCGCTGCTGTCAATCTCCGGTGAACAGGGAGGTCTAAATGAACCTGGCATTGGCCGCTGAGTGGCAGGTCTCTGCACCTGGGAGCTCCTCTCAGGATGCCCCTGATAGTGACAGGATTGCCTCAGGATTCTGCGGAATCCGGGGCGGGGGGGCGGGGGGTGGGGGGGTTGTCCAGCCCAGTCAGAACCCTCACAGCCACCAGAAAACCAGAGGACGACTGCCACGGTCATCCAGACCACTGGGATTCCGAGTCAGCAGCCTGCCTCCAATGGAGCTGCCCACAATGGGCGGGAATCGGGCAATGACGGGTGAAGCGTTCCACTGCCTGGCTTGTGTCCAATTGTTCCACCGTACTTTACTGAATCGTTACCTCGTATCTCGCGTCCTGCTTGAGCTCGGGCAGCCATTAAGGTTGGAGGCCCGCAACTCAAAGAGTAATTGCAAAGGCCCCACAGAGCCAATACAGGCTTGATGGGCTGACTGGCCTCCTTCAGCACCGTGTTGGTGGAGCTTGCGCTGATCTGTCAGGCTGAAGGCTTTCTTTTAATTCACTGGGGGCCGGACGGCCTACTCCTGCTCCGAGTTCTAATGTTCTTATGTCTGCTGGCCTTAAAAAAAGGGAAAAGAAGAAATCAGCCCCGCCCATTTTAATCCCGCTTCCCAGTGCGTGGTCCGTGGCCTTCCCGGTTACAGCTCTTCAGATACAGATCCGGGTACTTTTCAAATGGGTGGCCCACTGTGCAGCAATTCCTCCACAGCCAGGAACAGGGCATAGGCTCAGACTCGAATTTGCAGCCCTGTGATTCACAGGTGGGTCATGCCAGCTGATCCCAGTGGCACACTTGGCAAACAATGCTCATGCAAAGAAACATTTATTTTTTTTAAAAACGAGGCTATTCCCTGTGGCGCAAGGGGCACCGGGAATGGGCTGAGAGAGAGGCGGGCTGTCAGAGGGACGCCGATCGAATGTGAATGGAAACTCTGATGGGCCTGAAATAGCGAGGTCAGCAGCTCCAATACTACAGCCATTGTCTAAATGCTGCAGAGGTGTTAGGGAACATGTTACAGCTTGCAGGTGGAAGGAAGAATAGTGCTTTGTTTGGCGGTGAATTCCAGTTCAAACGGCCGCCTGCCCAACACAGCTAAACAGACAGAGTCCCTGAAAGTGGAAACTGCTACTCCTCAACATGCAAATATTGGGGATTAAATACAAACAGCAGCCCAGACTGAAGCCGAGCTTCAAAGATTGAAATGATCTCTCTTACATTTTCCAGCCTTTTGGCAGATTGTCAAAGAATGCGTTGAGTCAGGCCACTGGCCACATTGACGCGCTCTAGACACGACTCAGGTCCACACCTGTTTAATTCCATCCTCGGAGGCTCGGCAAAGTCCCTCATGGAAAATCCACACATACTCCACTTTTAGCATCAGCTGGACACGTCCAGACAAGCAGTTTGTCATCGCTGCGAAGCTCGATTCAAAAACGTGCAACTTTCCCCATCGACGTCTGGGGATGTCTGGCCCCAAGACCTCCCAAAGTGGGGGCGAAGCATTCGGGAAGGAGCGAAACATCCCAAGCTTCACTTGCCCTGGACTAGCTGAAGCCAGGCGTCGACAGCGAAAGGGGAGCGTGGCAACCAGGGCACCCCACCCACACGCAACCAGGGCACCCCACCCCCCCTCCTACAACTGCTGTCTGCCCCCACCTTCTGACTGACGCTGTGGCTCACGCAATGGACTCCTCAGTTTCCGGAGAACTACTTTTTACTCTGGAAGCAAGTTATCCTGGACTCCAAGGGACTGCCGAAGAGAGGGAGAGAGTTTCACTTCCTCCCACATCTGTCAGAATCTGGAAATCTGGGTGTTTAAGTGGGGCGTGCGAGCATTCAACATGCCAGGTGTACTGTAGAGCTGGAAGTGGATGGCACGTTATTTTGGGTGACAACAGATAAGGAGACATTCTGGGTCCCACTGCGTTTGTAAATAGCCACGAGGGGATAACGGGCGATGAATTGGGGAGGGTGTTTGCAGAATAGAGCGTTAAATTGCTCTGCATTTGATTGTGTGAGGCTGCTGACAATTGTTGCTCACTGTGCTTGATTGGTTAAGCCTGGCTTGATTGGTTAAGCCTGGGTGTAGGGTCAGAGTAAAATAAACAAAGTTGTAGACAGGACTGGAAGGTAGAGCCAAAACATGGAGCAGACATTTTAAAGCACTGGGAATAAAATCTGGTTGACATAACCCCCCCACCCCCCAATTACTCACCTTAGGCTGGTTGTGTTCAAGAAAACCTGGATTACATGAAGGTTCCCTTGCCTTCTATCCAGGGACTACCGTGGTACACACTGTTACTGGTTAGAGAAAGAAAGATCTTCAGCGGAATGGAGACTAAGTGGAGGGCCGCATCTTAAAACAACGACGAATCAGACTACTGGAGGGAGATAAATCACTTGGTTGCACGGTGTACCGAAAACAACCTCTCTCTAAACGTCGGAAAGATCAAGGAACTGATCATCGACTTCAGGAAGCGCAGCACGACACACCCTCCCGTCTACATCAATGTCTCCGAAGTGGAGATGGTCGATAGATTTAAGTTCCTGGGAGTCACCATCACCAACAGTCTGTCCTGGTCCACTCACGCTGTTGCAACAGTCAGGAATGCCCAACAACGTCTCTACTTC